>NW_010399650.1:3884-12306 GCF_000710305.1 Buceros rhinoceros silvestris
TGCTGATACATATGATGCATCTCTTATTTCAGGGATTTCAGTGATGCAGAACTCCTTAGGAGAGGCATATAAGGTAGAAAGTGGGGCAGTGAAATTATGCAAGTCAAAGTGTTTAAAAAGCTGAAATTGTAGAAATCATTTCCTATGGCCATACTCGTTTAAAGCACATTTTGTCTTTCAGAAATATGTGCTTACAGGGAATCAGACTTAGCTGAAGCTCTGAACAGTCTCAAATCTGTTCTCAATCCCTGCACTGAGAGAAGAGATGTGTTCTCATAACTTAATTTGTTGTATCATTTGGACGTCTGCTTTTCAAATTAGTCTGAAACACAACACTAATAAGGATATAGCACAGTCTGAGAAAGAAGAGTGATGAATACCTGTTAGAGGGAAAGAATGGCAGGAAAGGGGTGAAATGGATGTGATGAGGAGCCATGCTGTAGCATCATTATTTATACACTCTGCAGATTTTTTTCTTTGCTCTCATGGAATATATGCACAGCCAAAGAACATAATATTATAAAGGAAAATAATAATTTGAAGATACTTCCTGTTAACTTCATAAGTGTCATTTTTAAAAAAAAAAACCCATATTTAATCCACGTTATGGACACTATTGAATGAGCAAGTTGATCTCATCATCATCTTTCGTAATCGGAAAACTTAACAAGGCACTGCCATGTAATTTAGAACCCTAAAATATGATGTGATAAAGCCCAAGATGATTAGCTAAAAGGTACAGATTTTTATGTGCTTTTTCCTATTAGATTAAAAATTTAAAACATCTTAATTTTGGGAGGAGATTACTAATAAAGATAAGATGAGCAATTTTGCAGAAAATTACCTAGACCCGAGGCAACATCATGCTGTTACAAGAAGGCAGACATCATTGTGGGATGTGTGAACAGAATAATTTTGTGCTAGACACTAGTGTCTCGTCTGTTCTGCTTGACCGAGTACAGCCAGAAGGGGTCACACTATTTCCGCAGTGTCAGCAAAACGGAATTTTGTGCGGGGTTTTGCGGGGGGTTCCTTGTGGCTCCAGGCTTTGAGGATTGGAGAGGATCAGTGAAAATTTTGAGAGTTAGGACAGTGACAAAGTGATTAGGAATTACTGCTTTTCTCTGCAGTAGCTACCACAGCTCACCTCCTCTGAAGCCTGCCCTTAGCAGGTTGGACTTCAACAGGCCAAGCGCTTTGCTGTTTGTTGTAGAGACAAAGGACACATAGGCTGTTTGTCTGTAGAGACAAAGGACGCATAGGCTGTCATCTAAATCAGTTTTCAAAAGCTGATTATTATCTACACTGAGAAGAAGGCACGGGCAATGTAGAAAAGCCAGAGGAGTGTTTTGTCACCCCCTGCAGTTGTTCATACTGTGACAGTATACCTTTTCTGTGTGTAAAAACCTACTCCACTCTGAAACAGGCCTTCAACTAAATTCTGCTGGTTTTGCTGCAGTTAAGGAGAGATGTGGAATGCTAGCACAGGGCAGAGTAATGGGAGGCCAGGATGGATATCTGTGGGGGAAAATGAAGGAGTGGTATTGCTTAGAGAAAAGAACACTAAAGGGAAAAGTATATGGACGCAATAGTTTTCAAATATTTAACAGGCAGTGGCGAAAGACAAAGGACATAAACCATGAATAGTCAAAATCTCTGCACTGAGGCAGGAAAACGAACCTTCCAGTCCACTAGCGTAAAGCTCTGTGTCAAACTAAAGTAGTTGCACTGCTGTGAAAGTGCTAGAAAGTAAAAATTAGCCTCCTGACGAGTCACAGTTTGTTGCATACTGTAAATAATGTGCAAAACCAAAATAACATCATGTATATTAAAGCTGAGATAGTCTTTTGAGACTCTTTCTATTTTAAAATTGATTTGGGTAGAACGATTATGTTGTAAATACAGATTTTTGATATAATGGTTCTCCTTTAGAATAATCTTTCCTAGTACTTTCTCAAATCTACCTCTTCAGAACACCTAATATCTTCTTTTAAATTTCATGTCCTTGTAACTGTGGTTAGTCCAGAACCAAGCTAACATACTAATCTCATCCTCACAGATATTTAACACTATCATGTGAGAGATATTGTTCAAATTTTAATCTTTCTAGCAGGCACCTGGAGTTCCTTTTTACTTGTGCTGCCATGTATAGGCACCTTTTCTCCTTCTCTATAAATCTTGGTGTGAGAACCCTTTCTTGTGGCAGTAAACAATTCAGTCCTAGATACTTCTGTCTCCTACTGTTGCATTTCCTGTTTTCCTTTTATGTAACTAACCTGCAAAAGCAATACTGTCATCTTTGCCACTTCCGAGGTTAATCCCGTGTTTCAGACACACTGTCATCCTGCCAAGTTTTCTTTTATGCTATTAATGGGTACAAGAGTTTTGAGGTTACCTCAATTTATCGGTGAAGATTAGTGTAGTTACGTTTTATGTTGATAACAATATCATTAATATCTAAGTAAAATATTAATAAGGAAAGGTAGGCATGGAAATGGAGATGACACCTGCATACAAGTAACATGAGCATAAGAATATTATAAACTGAGTGTGGAACTTTGAACTGTTTGAAGTTCAAGGGAAATTTTTACAGTAATTTGCAGTGAAGCCAGTATTTTGACTTATAATTTTTTTTTATTTGACTTATTTTTAGGTGAACTAAGTCTCTGAGGGAAAGATAACAAGGGAAACAATTAGCATCATACTCACAAATCAAATTGTAACTAGTTAATAAACTGGGTTATGCTATCTATGGCAGATAAAATACAAAGAAATGCAGTTAACCTTATTGTAAAGTGAAGTGTTAAACTGAAAAAGAAATTTAATGATACTTACAGAGACACAGAATTCACTGATAGATAAAAGGTATGAGACATGATAACAATGGGCATCTTAGTGATTCACTGGTGTGACTTAAGAATCATGATGCGTTCTCCACTATGCTGGCATGACTGCAGCTGAGCTGCAGGTTGAAATGAGAAACTGAGCTAATTTTTGGTAGGTGTTTTTAGCCATATAAATTTTTGGGCCCATACATTTCCATCCAGAGACTGCAGGATGAATAAACAGCGGTCCAATGGAGAATGAGGCAGCCTTTCACCAGTATTGCTTTGCAAAGCTTCACCTCAGCATCCCACAGCTAAATTTCAGTGAGAACACTGGAGCTTTTCTTACGTGGAAAAAGTTTATTTTTGATTGTGGAAATGAGTATATTACTGTGAATTTTGTAATAATTTTTTTAATAATGTTTGAGGACTGTGCTTCTCTGTGCTGCCTTTTGTATTTTTAAAATGTATGAAATATATTTGATTTGAAGGAAGTGACTGTTGCCTCTAAAGTGAACTAATGGTTTGCATTTGTCTGGAATTTTGGTTCATTTCTCTCTATAGTATTACTCTGTGGAATTTGGACGTGCTGCTCTGGCATTGGGCTGTACTGCTCTGTGGGGTTGGGATGTACTGCTCTGTGGGTTCAGATGTGCCGCTTTCCCAGCTGGGTACTCCCATATCTGTGAAGATATCACGGTGCCTGCTGACAAGTGGATGGATTTTTGCCACAGAACAGAGGTTGTCATGTACTAATGGTTTTAACTGGCAAGTCTGCATAACGCTGCAAATGTCACCACAGTGCAGGAAGACTTTCTGTGCCAGTGCCAACACAACGTGCCTCCAAACATTTGATCACACCTGGCTGTTAATGCATATGTGTCAAATGATAGCAGAGGAAAGGGAGGTGTAAAGGTCAAGCACAGTATTGGCTCTCTGCAAGCAGAGGCTGAATTGCACCGAGCACTTTGGAAACCGATACGAGAAGTACCCAAATGTCACTAGCTGGGAGATGATGGCAGTCCTCTACTTGTCCATAGCACCAGCGGCGAAGTACTGAGTCTCAGCAAAGGGAGTTGGCATTTAGCATAAAGATTGTGAAACTGCCTCAGTCTGTTAGAAAAATGAAGCCATAATATTGACTGATTAACATATATATATAAAACCATAAAATTACTATTAACGTATGAAACACTAATACGTAAGTTAATTTCTGTTGTGTGGGAAAATGGAAAACAAATTCATACTTTAATGTGTGAAATTGTGTAACTCCTAGGATCTACCTCACGTAACTTCACATGCTTACAAGTTAGGTCAGATGAGTCTAGGTCTAAAGGACTGGTTTCATAATGGCAATCTGGTACTATATGTTGATTTTTTTAAGAACAAGGTAGATAAATGTCTGTCTAGAGTTAATGAATAATAATTGGCACTGTCTTGTGTTCTGCCCTATATCGGATGGGGAAATGCTTGTGGCTTTCTGTTAAGATAGGAAAACCTGAAATTAAAAATGGCTAAAAATATGTTCATTGTCGAAGCTGAGAAAACATAGAAAAAAAGGTAATTGGGAGAAAGGAAGTTAGGCTCAATGTTACTATTTTTACTATTTCAGTGGTTGAAAATGCATTAAAGGAGATAGACACTTAAGATTTTTCACGAGTGTAGATAACACTGTTCTAGGGTAGTAGAGGAAAAAAGGGAAGAACTTGCTGAGAGTCATGCAGGGCCTACTAGATACACTTCCTACAGTGATCTCTCTCTAGCTATTATGAAGAATATCAAAGTAATTATTTCATAGTGCAAAGTCAGCATCATAGATTGGCCAGCAGAATTTCAGCTGGCTTTGAGCTTGTTGTATTTAATTTTTATATTATTTTATTATTGTTCTCAAATTTTTGGGGGTTGTTTTTCAAAATCAGAAAAGAAAAAAGCCTATCTGGTGTATAGAACTTCTGTTGTAAGCATTTTCTCATTAAGTGGGTCAATACAAAAAACCATGAAGAGTAAAGCAGACTGCTACATGCTTAGCAGCTAAGGTATGGAATATGTAATTTTTAACTTTACTTTGAAGCAGATGGTACTTTTAAGTAAAGATATACCAGCTCCTAAAAATAGACTAGGATGCACGTAAATGTGCTGAAAAAAGATGCGGATTAATTAAAATGGAGATCTAGACTTTCTGCTACATTGTTTATTCCCCACAGGGGAAATGTTCCGGAGGAGCTGGTACACCATGTAGACTTCTGAGCGCCACTGGTACAGCATACTGAGGGGAGTCATTCTGCCTGGGCTTCTAGTTTGGGCTCCCAGTCTTCTGTTTTAATTACAGAAGACAGACTCTCCTACAGGCTGGCTGTGCACAGGAACCTAGCACCAGTAGTCTCATTATTCTTCCAGGGGAAGGTGAAAAAAGGAGCCTAAAAGAGGTTAGCACCTTCATGAAATTCAGGAGATCTGAACAACTCCCTCCTTTCTAAAGTGATCAATTTTGGCCCTACAAAACAGCACTGCTGGAGGATGGTGAATCCTGCTCAGTCTGTGCTTTTCTCCTTTTCACAGCTTACTGTGTGCTCAACTCATTTAGTACAAACTCCTGCTATGTTTCCACATGCCTTTATCACTGTTTGTGTAAAAATCTTCTGTACAGCTTGTGCTTAATACAACAGTCATCTTACATCTCTCTACTTCACGGATTCTGCATGTTCTCCATCCAAACCAAATCTTAAAATTTGTCCTCTGCTTTGCATAAATCTCTTCAACACTTCTTCCAGTGCTTTTGTTAGGTTCAGTTTTAACTTTAAGCCCTGCAATAGACACTATATAACATAGTTCTGCACTGCCCTGCACTCCTAAATCCTTACCTGAAAATAATCAAACTTTGATAGCCAATCAAAAAAGCTCCTTTCACTTCTGATCTTCTCAGGAGTCAAATTGTTTCATAGAAGAGTAATAAGTGAAAATTAAAATGGTAGTGTGACACAATGACGATGAAATATCTAGTGATAATTGTAAGTTCTGAGGCATCTTGGATGCCTGGATACTTGCTGATCTCTGCTAGTTAAGACTTTTGCCTTGTCAGAATTCCCCTTTTGGCTGTTACAACTAAGGCATGAAGGTGACAAAAGGTGGAATGTATTTCTCTAGCCACAAGGAAGTTCTTATGAATAATGTATATAATGAACTCATAGAAACTATACAGTACAAACAAAAATGTCTCGATGTTTTATCAACCCATTTCTCCTCAAGTTCATATGTTTAGAGTGCAGGACTGTTCCATGTAACATTTTTTGTGTTTCATTAGCCTTGTTGCAGGTGGACCAGACCTGCCACCCATAGAAGATAATATTTCTGAGAAAAAATTCATGTTAATTATTCCTTTAGTTGACCCTAAGTAGTCCTCTAAAACATATCCTCACATCATTCTAGTTAGTTGCCATAAAGTTTCATTTTACTTGGCCATGGCATTAAGTATTGTAAATACCAGATACTGCTGTGAGACACAAGGATGTTGTTCAAGTGTATTTACAGGATCAGAAACATGCTGCTTCGAAACGTGCTATGTCGTTCAGAAATCCGATCATGCCTTCCCTCACTATACTAAGTCTGTGAATCTCTCTGTTAGTTGATTTCAGTGAAGGAAAGCATGAGATCACCCATGTTTTTAAGGCAGCGATAATACAAATGCCTTTTAGAACCCAGTTTTAATGAAATGTAGCAGGCATTCCGATTCACCAAATAATTAAAGTAATAGATGTGTGGAATAGTTAAAAGGACAGATTTATTTTGGTTTGGTTTTTTTTTACAAACAGGAATGCTCCTCAAGGCTGCTTAAAAAGATTTTTGCGAACAAGGTAGTCCAAATATACCCAGCTACATTGCATGCCTGGCAACTGAGAGTGATGATTGATGCCTTTGTCTCTGGGAGGATACTTGCATGGGATAGACATTATTTAATGCAATGAATTGAAACTATTTCTTTATATCAGGAGTTGCAACTGTTTATTACGAAATTTCTGGCCACATCACTGGAATGGTACTAATGCCAAACCTCCAAACCCATTAAGTGCCTTCAGACCGTAGATCTACCTTCTTGATCCAACCTTGGTATAGGGTATAGGGTATTGTAACTGGATTTTAACATATCTGTGCCCTATAAACAGGCTTGCCGTGGTTCCCAGGTAGGGAAAAGGACTCTTCAGGAGTATTAACAAGACCCAAAATGCACAGGAAGAAAAATAAGTCTTAATAGTATCTTAAATATAAGTCTTAATAGTATCTTAAATATAAGTCTCATCCCTTCTGTGCTTCCCTGAACGTACAGGGTGAGGCAGGGATGCTTTTCCATGGGTGTGCAGGGTCTGTCCAGCAGTACAGAACACTGGGCCTCACACATGGCTACACATGACACTTCACCCATCTCTTCGCATTCAGAGGAAGAAAGTTAGTGAGTTCATTCAGTTCTTCCCTTATGCCTGTTTTCATCACCATAATCATGGTAGTTCAATATTCATTAATCCGTTCTACCTGTTTCTCAGATGTATCTGTATTGCCTTTTGTCTCTCAAGGTGAGGTTCTTCTGACTAAATGTAAATGTTTGTATTTAAACCAGTCATCCTAGCTTGCTTTTGCGGTCAGTGGAAAGAAATAGGCACTTATTTACTTGCTTAATAGGGACGGTTCACCTCGGTCAGTTTTAGAAATCTATGTTAGGGCATGAGTAATCTCCTGTAGTAGTGCTTTTATTTTTTGACTGATCATACAGGAATATAGATGACAAGTTCATTGTAGACACCTGCATTTAGTCAAATGAAATTTATGTTCTGTGTCTTTCATCCTTAATTTACCTTGGAAGGGTTTTTCTTTCTCTTCTTCTTTTTCTTTATGCATGTATAAATCTATGTGCTGTGTAAGAAGACACTGACAGGAGACAGTGATGCAACCTTTTTAGTAATAGAACATTTTCATATAAAAATTAAGCATTTCTGACAATGTTGCAGGTTTCCATGGGATCCAACTGGAATATCAAAGAGAGCCTGAAGTTTTTTGGGGTTTTTTTCTGTCCCCTTCACAGTTTTCATTAATGGTCTTTACTTGTATTTTCTTCAGCTCTGTGTGAACCGTTCACCCCAGTTAGAGTAGGGGCTAGTCTGTCTGCTCCAGTCTACTGACTGCTGTTAGCAGAACAGCTGTGGTAAACTTCACTCTAGATCTGACCCTTCTGCAGAAATCATGATGGTCCAGTTGACCCTGGTATTTAACTATAGTGTAACCATGCCACAGATTTTAGTTAAAATACATTGAAAGTAGTGAAGACAGCTTTCTAGTCACTCAGCCTCTGATGCTGCAGAATGTCTCTGTACTGGATTAGAAAAGAAGGTCATTAGCGTTCTTTGTTCAGAAATTATGTCACCCTGTTTGGTGGTTGCATTGAAATGCTTTTTTTGTAAGAGTGACCTCCACAGACTTCTGAACTCTCAGTTCCATCCCTTATGATTATCTCCTGTGTTGCTTTGAATATTAATGGCACAAAGCCATCCTTGTCTGCAGTGAGCACAATCCAAGAAGAGCCTGTAAAAATTAAGCAAAAAAAAAAAAAA
>NW_010399651.1:0-11177 GCF_000710305.1 Buceros rhinoceros silvestris
CCAAGCCATGATGATGATGGCCATACCCTATTAGTGTGAAATAAGAGGGATAAGTATCATACCAAAACTCATTTGTATTTGTGACAATTATAAAATTCAATCAAGAGCAACCTCGCAATTTGGATGGGAACAGTTTTGAAACCCAGTTTTCTTCACTCATAGGATTATGATCATCTCTTCCTGTTTTGTAAGAACATAACGAAAATCCATAGTACCCAAGTTCTGATCTAGCCTTGTATGTCAAATTTTACCACAATTTTTCACAGAATTTAGATTAGAAAGAACTTCCAAGGGTCATCCAATCCCATTCTCTGCTCAAAGTAACACTGACTTCAAAGTCAAGTGAGGCTGCTGAAGGCCTTGTCCAGCCAAGCTCTGAAGAGTTCCAACGCCTCTCCAGAGTGTCTAACCACTGTCACAGTGAAGATTTTCCTTTATAACTCATGTTTTTCTCTGCAGCAATTTGCAACAACTGACTATTGTCCTTCCAGTGTGCACCTTAGAGAAGATCTTGTCTTCATCTTCTGCCTTCTCTTGCAAGACTCTTACAGGTAGCTGAATTGCCCCTTAAATCCTTTCTGTTTTCCAGGATAAACAGTCCCAGTGCCCTCAGTCTCTTGTAAAATACCACATCCTCCAGCCCCTTCACCACCTCAGCAGCCCTCCACTGGGCTGGCTCCAGTTTGTTAGTCACTTGTACTTGTGGAGGGGCAAAACCAGGTATAGTACTTTCAGTAGTGAGCGCTGGAAAGAAGGGAGCACTCCCTTCCCTCAAACCCACGGCTACCTCCTGGCCAATACAACTTTGACTGCAGCAAGAGCATACAGCAACTCTAGATCCATCTGCACAGGTGCCTGCACTGCTGTACATGTAGAGTTATTTCCTCCCAGTCAGATGCAGGACTCCTCCCTTGCTTTTGCTGGATGAGATTTCTGCCAGCGCAGTCCAGTTCTTTAGCCTTTTGAGGTCCTTTTGGGTGGCAGTCCTCTGCAAGACTCACAAGGATGCATGTTGCCCTGCTATTCATTAATCATTTGGGACATTTTTGTATTTAGCATGATTATACTGCATTATAACTTTGCACAGAAGTCAAAACAAAACAGTTTTTCCATACCTAAAAAACCTGGTTTTGTTATTAATCATTTTGACAAAGCTATTAAGAATGTTTTTAATATTCCTGAAAATCAGCATTCTCTGACAAAATTATTCTGGCAGAAAAACATCAGCTCTTCTCTGTATGAAGTGAGTCAACATTACAAGCATAGGGAATTATGCCCTGGTGTGGTCAAGCAGTAGTCCAAGTCCTATTTTTAACATCTCTTTGGCAAGATTTGGGATTTTGAGACAAGCACCTGTCAGGAAGTGGATATATATCAGAAGGGCAACTGTGAAACCTGAAGAAATTTCCAAAGTATCTCTGTTTGAGGATCTACTGCTTACTTTTCCCCGTATAAATTGCAAATTCCTCTTCCCAATTCCTTCACCAGTAGGACTAGGGAAAGTGTCACAGCTCACCTTAAATTGCTGAAATAGGACAGAGCAAAACAGGCTTTAAGGCATCATCCTAAAGAGGACAAGGCCCCTCTACTAAATGCACAATATGTTCCACACTCAAGATCTTGCAAACGTGCCTTTCATAACTTTATTCTACCATTCCAATGAACATAAAGATAAACTTGATTTTTTACAGGTTTAATTTTAAGCAAGCATCTTTCATTTTATACGAAAACACAGATGAGTGGGAGATTTCTGATTTTGAACATGTTGAGTTATACAGGTATGCCCTAGTTGAATTAAGCTTTCCCCCTTGGTAAGTTTGGTAGGGTTTAACATACGCTGATCTCAAAAACCATTACTTTCCCATAAATGAGCTACAGCTAGACATGTGCTGAAGTAGCTAAGCTGGGGTTTGTACTGTCTCTCACAGCAGCAGAAGGAATTGCATTATTAAATGTAAATTGATTTCCCTATTTAGTTTGATGTGTACAGACAGCAACCTGCATTCTGTTTTTTTCAAGCTTCCATACTCTCCAAATAGGATTGTACTTGCTCTGTACCCACAGCTCTCAAGCCCTTCATATGTTACACAAAGACAGGGAAGGGGCCCCAGAAGAACAATCTATTTCTCAGTCTCACAGAGAATAGACATTTTGATGAGAAGGGTGGGATATGTATCAGCCCTTGATTATAGCAGGGATCTATCACAAGCTTCAGATGAGGATCCAAATATCCCAAAACACAGAAGCATGTGGACCTCCTTTTGAGGCCCTGGGGCTGCACTCTAATGATAAAGAAGTCATTCAAGTACCAATCAGTAAAATAGCTGGTGTGTTTAATAGTTATTAACTTTTGCTACCTGGCTAAACTGGCAGCGTGTTTTTCTACTTTGAGGTATAAAATAGGAAAACCAAACATCCGAATTGTCAGGCAACATTCAACTAAAATAAAGGACTTTTCACATATTTTCTCTTTTATGATCTGTCAAGTGAGAATATTGGTCCACTAAAAAGTGGTAGTAGGGAATTTGCAACAAGGGTGAAGATGGTAGATTTGTGTCATGGGTTATGGCTGGGCTGGCCACTAAATGAATGACAAATGCTCTTTATTAACCCCTCTCGGTCCTGCCCGTCTAAAATGCTGAGTAGAGAGCAAGGCATCTGTCACAGGTTAGTGCTGGGCCAGCCACTAGACAAAGGACTCTCTATTAACCCCTCTCCCTTCCCAAAGGGGAAGAAAAAGAGAATAAAGGAGAGAGACTTATGGTTGGGGAAAATACTTTAATGAAGAAGTAACAATAAAAAGAAAATAATGAAATATAAATACATACACAGAACAAATACTGAACCTCCCCAGAGTCCAGACTGGACTCAGCAATAGACAGAAGTGGATTCATGGATTGGGATTGAACACAGAACAACAGACAGGGTCCTCCTTGAATGCCAGCCACAAAAGTGAGCTTTTCCCTTGTGTTCTCTCAGCATTCTACTAAGACATAGATGGAATGGAATACTTCATTGGTCAGGTTTGGGTCACCTGTTTGCTCCTCCCCACAAGTGCAACCTTTGTGCTTATGGCCATTTCACTTATGGGACTCCAACATGGCACACAGGATTTAGCAGTGACCTTGCTCTCCATAGGAGCAAACATAAGCAAGAACCTTTCTGCAGACCAATCCTTACTAGTAACTGTAGATATCAAGCATTATCACTTCTAGAAACAGACACTGTCTGAAAAAACATGCCATTGACTTCAGAAAGGGCAGTCATTTAGAGACTGATCTGAAAAGTAAAATCACTGAACAGAGAATTGGTTCTGTTCCATCTCAAACCAGGACAATTTATTAAACAGTTGTTTTGCTCCAAATTTTCCAGAGGACAAAGACAACAGAGCTCTGTTTTCTATTCACAGCACATATGCCAGAAGATTGGAAAACAGGAAGCCTACAACCACTATTGAATGAAAAAAGCCTCTAAAGCATTGTGGCAAACAAATTATAGCCTGGTTAGCATAGTTAGGGGAGAAGGGGAATAGGTGAAGAAATGTTTTGAAGGACATATTATGAAGACCTTCACCTGAACAATTTGATTCTAAATACCCAGTGTGGACCTGTAAGAGTCCTGCTTTAACTTGCTTTCATTCTTGAGATAATACTGCTGCAGCGGGAGCAAGGGAACCACAGTGTTTCATGCACTTCCATTTTCAAATAGTAATAAGGTTCCACACTGAAGATAACTGAATAAGGCAGAGAGTTATGGTAGCTGGGTTAAAATAATAGCTTTAGGATAGAAAATTAGCTCAAAAATAGGAAACAGTGAAGAGGTAATAAGAGCTGTGTAAGAAAAGAGTTTACTAGTGCAGTACCCCAGAGGTCAGGTAGCTTTTAACTAATGCATGCAAACAATTTAGATAAGAGGAAATTTCACCTCTTCTGTGCCTGCTGCAGTTCTTTTATCCGCAGGGACTGAACAAGTGCAGAATATACAATGGAGACCCAGGATGTACAGAGAGAGGGTGAAGGTTGGACTTCATTTGTTGACAGAAATAGTAAATGCCACACAACCTTGATTATACAAAACTATCCAAGGATACCATGTGGCTGCAGACAACGAGTATTGCAGCTACTGGGGGAGCTGAAAGAGCCTGCTTGTGAGCCTTCAGCAAGCAGCAGCAAGTAAAGTCTTGTGGTGCTGTATTCAAGGTAAATTTTATTACAGCTCTGCTACAAGATAACGCCTGTTGGGTTTCTCTTCAGTAGATGGACACGAGCAGTGCAAACCTGTGCTGAGATTGCAGGGAGAGAGAATACAATGAGCCACAGATTGAACACCTGGGAGCTCATGTGCTCCTTATATGAAAAATGCCTGCAGCAGAGATGAGGGTAGAAGGCTCAGTCACACAGCCTACCACAGCTTTGTAATGTCTGTCTTCAGGAGTCTCCTGATTGTTCTGCTCAGAAAAAACCCTCTCCTACTTCCCCACACAAGCCAATTCAGGCACAGAAGCCTCAGAAGAAACACAGGAAAGAAGCCCAGTAACCTACTGCATTAACCAAAAAATACCACTTCAAACTTTCTCTATAGGCAATATGGTGGGAGGTGGGAAGTATGAGGAGGGGAGTTTATACTGGAAGCTTCAGGCATGTCAGGAGCTCCACTTTGGTTTTCTTGAAGCTAAGCTCCAACAGGAACAACTAGATCTTAAATTTTGTTGACCTACTAGTCAACACCTACATAGATTTCAGGGACAGCTTGCATTCTCCTCCAAAAATGAGAGAATCGGTGTTTAATCCACTCCCCTTATTAGGTATGAAGGCAAAGCAGCTTTGAAGCAACATCAGTTTATAGAGAGAAGAGATGAAGCTGGCACAGCACACTCAGCTGTAATGCCTACTGAGGGATGAACTGAGAAGCATCTAGCCCAGAACACTGCTGGATACTGGATTCCTTCCTTCTACATTAACTTGCTAATTTGAAGAAGCCTAAGGATTTCTTTAGGCAAGGCACATAATCTGAATTCCACTTCAGCCCTTTTCCAGAATCTTAAAGATGGGGAGCAAGTAATTCAGTGTCTCAGCAATGTGAATTTGACACTTGGATAAGGACAAGGATTGTGATCTGCATCAAAAACAGTGGGAGCAAGGGGAAATTCAGCATGTGTAGAAAGCTGACTGAGCTGTGTAAGCAGGTATTTTAAAGCCAGCATTTCCACAAGCTAGTTGCAGAAGAGAGATGGCACACAATGATTTTAGAGAAGCATTCATGCCTTCAGATTCCTCCTTCACCAATGAAGGTGTCTAAAAGCCATCCAGTCTGCTAACTAGCGCTACATCTGAAGTATAGAGACAATTCAGAATAGCCCAACCTACACGTTAAAGTACTTAAATAGACACCCACTGGTTTCCATGGAAGGTTGGTCTAGGTGTGAACAGTGATTTTGAGCAGAATATGGTCCTTTGTATGAAGCAGTTAAATATTTTTAACCAGTGTCACACTTCAGTAGATTGATGTAATTGGCTTGCTAATAGTATTTTCTATTAAAAGAAAATAATAAACAAGTTCTATTTCCCAGTGTGACAGCTAAAATTGTTATCTTTTACTTAGCTGTGCTGAAAGGCCACATAGTACTTTTGAGAAGAGCCATAAAAATGTAGTCCTTTTTTTAGTCTGTTCTTCAAAAAGGCAAGCAGTGACCTACCTCCTACACTTTCATAATTTCCTCACTTTGAGCCAATGATGTTTTTGACAACTTCAATGAAACATTCCTGGTTTAACAACAGCAAGTAACACTTCCTATTTTTGAGAATTATGGATTCAAACTAGTGTTCAAACTAATTAAAAATATTGTTTTATCCTCTGAACCTGTTCTAATCAATTGTCAGAAAAGGAGTTAGAAATAATTACTATGCTTAGGCAAATTTTGAAAGCAGTTATATGTCAAGGTGACAGGTACAGCAGCAGTTTCATAGCACTATGGGATTAAGGAAGATAAATAAAAATATCTTAACATGACTAATTCTACCATAGCTGCTTATGTTAGAAATAGCTTAGTGGAGAGAAAATGTCTTCTACAAATTGGACAGTAATTGCAGGTGTGGATTAAGATACTTTTCCCTCAAGTCACATTTAATTGATTTCCTCTAAAAGAAACAAGGATATTTGAATATTTTTCCCAGAGGTTTATGGACAGTTCTAAGCAAGTAAGAGTGGCAGTAAACCATCAGCATTGCTGCCTTCTGCTAATATTAATGTATGCACGTATGAGTCAAACAGGTGTGTAATATGTTCATGGTACAGTCTTGGAGCCAGATCAAATTGTAGAGATTTGAGATGAAAATATTAAGATTTGTACAAATTAAATATGAAGTGTGTTTACAAGCACCAGAAGAAAAAGCATGAGAAGGGTTAAACAAATAGCCTTTTCTGATAAAGAGAACACCGTTCCAAGACACTGCTCTCATGAGTGAGATTGAGAAATGGTAGTTATGAAGATCAGAAGACCTGTATTCTGATAAGACCACAGCAGGTGTGTCATCAGCAGATCCCACATTATAACAGCAGGAGGACAGCAAGAAGGCTGCAGCATCTCATATACAGACATATTCCTGCCAGAAAAGGGGAAAAAATTAGGAGATGTTACTCCTCATTGTCCAAGAGTCATCAAGGCCCAAACAAAGGACCATCCTCTAACAACTTCTGCCTCCCCAAAAATACGAAAGCTTGATTCAAAAAATCGGTGTTACAGCAATCAAGAACTACAGCAATGAGTTGAGACTGGTCAGCCAGCATCCCTTGTCCTCTCTGTAACACAGATTATCTTGGCTGTAACATTTACAACGTGCATTTTGTTTGGTGATTGAGTATGTCATGAGATGGCAATATGAATCAATGAAGTCTATGAGAAAATGAGTCTGTAAAACCAGTTTGATTGCAGATTTTGTGAGGCAGTATTAAGATTTGCCTTGGAGGCAGATCTCCAGAAAATTCTTCACCGAACATGGTTACACCTGGGGACAGGTTGCCCAGAGAAGTGGAGTCGCCCTCACCAAATATTTAGGACACAGCTTGATGAGGCTCTAGATTAAATAGTCTTAGGCCCTGCTATTAAGAGGGGGTTGAACTGCACAATCTCTACATATGCTCTACAAACCTAGACTTTAATTCTTTTATGATTCTTCTTTCATATGATCTCATTTTAAATCTTAATACACAAGTTCCCAAGTGTTTAGATTGTTTTAGCCAAATGCTATGCACCTCAAATTGAATAAAACACCTGGGATGGGAGTTTGTGAAATATTGGGTCAGGTGGAAGAACTTTTGTTCTGGAGAATGTATGGGTTTATTCAAATAGCAAGAATATTTGTCAGTTTAAACCTTCCGAGAAAGATTCATAAGAGAATATTCTGATTCCATCTCACAGACTTAGCAGGGGGCTTAATGATATGGCTGCACAGAAAATGCTTACAGGCCCTAGATCTTCACTAGGAGACTCCTATATACTTCAATATGTCTTATCCAATGTATTTTCTGAGCATGTAAAGATGAAAGAAAATAGACAACAGATGACTGATAGCAAAGCATTCACAGGAGGGTGATTGGGTTGTCAGTAGTGTCACAGGAGAAGTTAAAGATACTGCAGGCCTAGAACTGCCCTCTGTAATAAATGGAAGTAGCCAGAGAAAGTAGTGCAGTTGTCAAAGTAAAACACCATGATTCAGATAAAGAAAAAAAAACATTCCCATGGCTCACTGTTATTCTCAGAAAAACATTTTCCCTTACTCCATCCTTTCCCATTACTGTCTAAAAACACAGTATTTTAAAAATGCAACCAAATGAAGGACTCATAGGGATAGGAAATCTAGCCACAAACCTGCAAATGCCAATTTTCCACATGAATCACATTTAAAATATGACTTCAGAAAAGACAGTTATTGCTTTTGAGAAGTGTACAATCGCCCCATGCTGTGTTCTGTAAACAGCTCAAATGACATTATACATAATTACACCTGCAAACCCACTCTACCAGAGCCTTTCAGGCAGAAGGTGCAGTAGCCTCACTGCAATGTGCATCGACCAAAGCTCCTAAAGATTTGGCTTCTAATTACACAAGAGTGACACGTGCACAAATCTCATTTACCCCAGTGCAGCCCAGCAAGGGGGCTAGGAAAACTAGGTCTACAAGATATGAAAAGATTAAGCACTATGTCATGTCCATCACCTCCTGAGAAAGCTGTTGTAAGACTGTGATGGATGGCTGCTCAAGAGTCCTCACAACAGACTGTACCAGAAACCTGACAAAATACAGTCTTGCACCCAGCTGGGCTGATCCATTATCAGGCTGCATAACTTTGAAGAAAATAGCATCAAATGGAGAGTATGTTAGGTTCCCTCTGCAAAGATCGCTCTGCTTTGCAACATAGAGTATGAGACCGTCCTGTAGGCTCCTAAGCTCAATGAAGGGGGGTTTCTATCTAGCAACAGCCAGTGATATACAGGGCACCATACATGGTGCAGATAGTAGCAGGTGTGTGATGTCTTCTGTGCACGCACAGGTCATTGCGGCTATCAAAACCATACAGCACAGCTGTATTACACCACACTAGGGTTGCTACTTGCATCTGCTTCCAGGAATAGCCTGGCCACAAATGCAGTCATTTTTGCCTCCTGCTCCTTTGAGCATTAAAGATTAGTTTGCACAGGGACATAAAAAGAGGCATCAACAAGTTCAGGTGAAGCATGTTCAAAGCTGTGAATAAATCTGTCAACACAGCACAGTGCTGCACTCTGCAGAGATACCTGCACTAACTCTGAAGGAATGTCATGTTATTGTAGCCCTGCTCTTATGGAGAAATACTTCCAACCTGCAATGCTGTCCAATACATAACCAGAAAGCACTTTCAAACTATTCCAGGATTGTCTTCAATCATTCTCAGCTCACTTGTGTAGAGCAGACGACTAATCTAGTTACTCTGTAGAATCTGGGCTTTAAAATAAGATGCTACAATGAAATAAGAAATCGAAGAGGTCAAACTGCAATTCCTCAACAGGACTAAAGCATATTGCAAACACTTCAAAGAAAAAATAAAGAAAACCCACACCAACTATAACTGATCAAAATAGTATTGGGCTCTACCTTTTTTTGCACCCATACAGAAACAATCTATTTTACACATACAAAAATAAACATTATAAACACCAGAATTTGAGCTTTCTGCTTTTATACTAAAAAGGAGCCTGTCATTTAAGCTAGTCTGTACTTTCTTGATCTAGAAGAATCACCTTGAACACAGAATTATTAGGTGCCGTCCTTGTTGCCACTCATTCACACCATTCAAAAACAAATCTGCATGAGGGACATGTGCTTATGTGAATAAAGGCAGTTTTAGTTAAATCTTGCTGTATAAATCCAGTTTATCAGATTTTCTCAGAAATAGCACCAACAAAGTTCTTAATACTTGAAACAAAGCAATTAAGCAAGACATTCTGGAACTGGGGATCTGCCATAGCATACTTTATATCTAATTGTTTCTCCAATAACTGCTCTTACATACTAATTGACAATCTCTAGCGATTTTATTTCGTTAGTGTCATCATGCAACAATATAATGCTGACCTCCTCTGTTTCCATTACAAATTTATAAATACAACACATAAATAAGAATAAAGAGGTCTAAAACCCATTCCTTTTGCTGTTTAACAAGAGTCTGGGCTTAAATCTGTCTAGTTACCTATTGAAGTCTCTCAGGCTGTCTTTGGGTATCATGAACAGCAGCTACAGCTTCTGGAAGTTATTTTCAAAGGCTTTGACCTACCTACATCAGGACTCTGGAATGTACAGGATGTACTATGTTTTCTTAGTAGCAAACTCCATCATTTGTCTTTTACCTGTTGCTGCACGGGACAGCACAAAATATCCGATCAACTTAATGACAGCAGAGTTCCTTTATTGTTTATTTGCAGTGCCATTCCTCTGGTTTGACTAGAGAATGGTTTTCATTACAGAGCAACT
This sequence comes from Buceros rhinoceros silvestris, assembly GCF_000710305.1. Classification (NCBI taxonomy): domain Eukaryota; kingdom Metazoa; phylum Chordata; class Aves; order Bucerotiformes; family Bucerotidae; genus Buceros; species Buceros rhinoceros. Next base: position 10,007 of record NW_010399651.1, read on the forward strand.
CAGACTAATGCCTTTGAATACTTACGAAGAAATTTCATGGCAATCTAAATAGCTGATCCAGGTTTTTAAAGTTTTTTTTTTAAACCAAGAAGCTACAGTTTGTGGGATACCGGTGGGCCCCGAAATGGAAGCAGTTATTGGGATGTAGCTGTTCTGATCAACAGAAAGTAAGAGAAGGGCTAATGAGAAGAGGTTCTCCAATCAGACCTACCATACCAAGAACCCATGGTAGAGCCTCATACTCCACAGGTTTTCAACACATTTTATAACCCTAGCAGACACTAGAAGTTTTATAGGATTTTCAACAGAAGCAACTCTTCATGTACTCCTGGGAAGTTTGTAAGTTCTGCATGACTTCACGCTGAACAGATAAGCTTCGCGTAGTCTGCTGTAGGGGTTACTGCGCATAAGCCACACAGTGTTTGTCACTCTTACAGGGAATCACAGCAGATTTGTGGCCCTAATATGTTGATACTGAGAGCACTGGACCACTCAAAAATCCTATTCAGAGTAAAGATGAGGTTATGCAGAGGTTTATTACATGCTATTGTTTTATAGTTAGAGGAAGTGAACCCCTTTCAAAGTCTGCTGTCCACTAAGTTATCACAGTAGAAGTGAGACTACTTTGTAGTAACTCCTCCAGATTAAAAAAGTCCAGTAAATACTTATAAAAGTCATTATTAACCACTGGTGCAATGCGCTATTCATAGTGTCAACTACTCTGTTCTAGACTCAAAAAAGAAACCAATCAGTTACCACTGATCTAGGAACTGAGCCTTCCCTGCTTTCCAGGGCTTGAGTAACAGCAGTCACCAGAAGATGGCTCACCTTTATTGATCCCTAAAATTTCCAATTCCTACAGCAGCCTATGCATTACAGCAAAATTCTACTCTATACTCTTTAGGTTATCTGGAGAAAAATATTGGGGTTGTAGGCCTGAAGAGTTGTTTTCTCCATTTTGAACCATCGCAGATGTGCAGATGAGTTTCCTGTCAGGTATTTTGTAAGAATCCTCACCTCTAGCTAGGTTAAGGTATTAATTTAAAAACAAAGAAAACATTTTTATGAAGAGAGTCAAAAAGACACAGGAAACAAGGTAAAGGGTTGGGGGTTAACTCCAGTAGGCATCTGGAGCACCACACCACTCCTAACTCTATTGCCACCCCCCCCC
>NW_010399652.1:0-2626 GCF_000710305.1 Buceros rhinoceros silvestris
TAGTTCTCTGTCACCCACATAATTTGATCAGGCTGACGGGAGTGTTCTGAAAAAACACGCGGTTGTCCAGCATAAAAAATGAAGGCTTATTGGGTCAGCCCAAGCATTCAAGAGACCAAACGAAGAGACCATAAATGTACTTTCCATTCTTCCATTGCTTATTTCTGTTAAAATGTGACTCTATATATTTGGTTGGAGATTGAAATGGAAGGGATTAGGAGAAGCATTTCCAAAGGACAAAATACAGGGATCTACTCATAAGGTCTGTGCACTTTCAGATATATGCAAGATATATCCAGAAAATGGGACATGCTTTCAGAGGCTGGCAGATAAAATTGTTCAGGGGATCCTGCCAGGCTCATGATGTTCTGGTTGGGCGTGAACAGGCTTCCCTTCATCCAAGCGCTTGTCTCCTGCAGGTTTTGTTACACACTGCTGCTGTCCCTGCAGGAAAGAGCTTACAGTGTTGTCCACAGCAACTCATCTCCCCCACTCCAAGGTTGTTGATCAGGTAGGTCATGGCAAGACGAACCAGGGAAGGCCTTCAGAAAAGAAGCAGTTGGCAAATCTGGGTTGGAGAGATGCTTCCAGTTGTACCTGTGCTGAACGGGCTGCTGTAGCTGCGGGACATACGCAGGTCTGTAGCGCTGTCATCTGGCTCCGAGATTGCTGGCAGCCTCCTGTTGTCTTCCAGAGGGAGCTTTCCTTCATGCTGCTCTGCCTCCTGTTACGTCCCTTCTTTAGCTGAAGCTCAACTGGCAGGCACGGAGATGTGGCTGCTGATGTAAGGCACTGTAGGAACCTGGCTGTCAGTAGCTCAAAAGCAGCATTTCTCTGGCATACAGAACTCAGTTGAGATCAGCCTCAGGTATGTCTTTTTATATCATCAGCTGCATTCAGCAAAATTACTGATCTCTGGATTTGACTAGCATAAATTAGTGAAAGCATTTGCCCTGTGTTTCAGAGAGCTTCCTGAGCCTGCCTTGTAAGATAGGACTTATGTTTTTCATCTGATATTTGGGAGGGCAGAAGTTTTGCCCAGACTTTTCCAGTGTAGTGGTTTTACCTCATCAAGTATACTCATATTTAGCAATTTGTTCTATGAAGTGCAACGATGCTCTCTGCAGCACTTCAGTGTTTCTAGATGATGTTTGGACTGCGCAATCAGACTCTGATTGGATGGTTTACAGTTCAGAATTACTCTGACAACTGCAATTTTGTGGCTGTAGTGACAGCAGCAAAGGTAGTTTTCAGCAATGCCTTTTTTGACAGTGTGGTCCTACAAGTATCTGAACTTTGGCCAAAGGCCTTTAAGGAAGATTTTGTGCATCTAGCGGCATGCTTTGGTACAGTCTATCAGTGACTGCGGCTGTTTGTCAGACATGCATCTGTATAACAGCTCTTGTTACCTGCTGTATCACTTGGTAGTTCACTCCTCTTTTCTTACATTACCCCCTCTATCAACCAAAATAGATTTCCTGGCCTGAGAACAGGACGAGTAAAACCTTGTCATGCCCCCTGTGCTGAAAACACCAGTACATTCCTGCCAAAAAATGCAGTTAGTCATTTCTTGCTTGGAAAACTACCACTTACTTAGTAATTTAGTTCACTTTTCTCCTCTTACCAGCAGCATCAAGGGTGATATTATAGCAGCCTGACAGCTTTCTTCCAATTTTGTTATGAAAGAATATCCTCAAAATTTTAGCCTTGTGACATTGAAAAGCAAGTGTATTACTTCCGTTCAAGGACTCAGGAGACATCTGATTAAATGTACTGATTAATTTTCACTCAATAATTGTTTTTACTGTAGCTGGGCAGTGGTGCTCAGTCTCTTGGCTTCAACGATGATTTCCTTTTTCACTGCAATTTAAGTGCAACCCTTGAAAAGGCATCTGAGAGACAGATCTCTGGCCATATTTTCATTTTCAGAATGAAAGTCCAGATTTTACCCCTGGGTACTTTGTACTCTTGTTTTCTTTCTCTGTCAGGTAGTGATCAGACGGGCTAAGAGAAGCACCCTGAACCTCCACAGGCTCTTCAGGGTGATATTTGCCAAACTTGTTACTTCTCTGGAAACTTTTGATATAGCTAAAACTGAATATTTCTGGACACAAACACTGACTCGATAATGTTTTTATGTGTTCTGTTGATTGCCCCCAAATTAGGTGAAAAATGCAGTCGTTTCAAACCAGTTCTTACAGTAACAAACCCAAAAAGAGTTCATAGAAGCTCACCTGACATTTTGTTAAGGGTCGAGGGACCCACTCCTTGATTTACCTTAACGGAATCCCTCTGTCCCGATAGAGACAGGCAGGGATTTAATAGGGAAAGGAAGAAATTCACACCTCGGTCTGCTCGGATAGCTGAAACAAACTTTAATATACAGTAAAGCCACACAACTATATTCTATATGTATGTGATTACAAACCAAAAGGGAAAGGAGAAGGGGGGAATGAAAAAGAAAAGGAAAAAAAAGTAGTGAGTAGCGAATGTTTACACACAAACTGTCCTTTTTTCAAGGCCAAAGTTCTGGCCAGCTCTCTGGGCAGGCGGCCAAGTAACGAGATAAGAGTGGAAAAAACTTCGGTTGGCTCCGCGAGGAGCAGAAAGGTTCTTTCGCTGCGGC
>NW_010399653.1:0-274 GCF_000710305.1 Buceros rhinoceros silvestris
ATATTAAATTTACCCCTAAAGATATATATAAATTAATATACAGATATATAAAAATCAATATAAAGATATTAATTTACCCCTAAAAAGATTTCCTTATTTAGGGGAGACTTCATCAGCAAAGAACAAAAAACTGTAAGATCTGTATGAACTGCTCTGTCAAATGCTTGTTTAAAGATACTGCTATACAGAATGATTAAGTAAGTGTTTCTCATTTAAGACAGACCAGAAAGACACATGCTTCAGGCAAGAGAATACAGGTCCGTAACTTCTGGAA
>NW_010399653.1:535-8270 GCF_000710305.1 Buceros rhinoceros silvestris
ATCTGTAATTTGGTGTAATTTCCAAAATCCTTTCCAGAGAGCTAAATCTCAAAAGTATTGCAGGCAGAAAGATCAACATTCAACAATGAGCGGTTTCTTGATAAAACATAATGAAATTATGTCAATCAACATACTTACATTGAAAAACTTACACAGACTACTGGAAATACAAATATCCTTTAAATAAAAAACATTAAATAAATTTAATATATATTTCTTCATGCTGCTGATGATAGGGCAATGTTTCAACAGAACATGGGCATGCTTTAATTTTTTTAATATATTTAATAACATATTCTTCTTAAATCTGATACAAAAGCCAAATATCTCTTCAACTTCAAGTGATACCAGGAATACAGAGTTTGTGTCTGATGTATTACCAGAATATAAGTAACTTCTGTTCCTGTACTACAGAACTATTGTGCCTATTGGATTGTCATAAATGGACAGATTAAGTTTTTCTCTTAATGTCTGAAGGGTTCAGTTCACAAGCTCATAGAAACTCTGATACTGCATATGTCTAAAGGCACATGTCTACCAGGACTCCCGTTCTTGGCAGGCCTCGGCTGCCCCGTGCCCGGGTCTGTGATGTCTGGAGGTAGAGCAGCGACTCTTTCTCGGGCACCCCCTTGCCGTGGGGAAGGAGCTTGCGTTCCCTTGTGAGGTTGAGAGCTGTGCTGGTGGTGGCATGTGCCTCCAGTGGGGTCTCCCAAGCCAGACAGGTCTCAACTGAAGGGTCAGACAAAGTGTGTCCAGGGGCAGGATGGGCTCACTAGCCTTCGGGCAGCCATCCTAGGAGAAGGACAACTCTGACTCCAAACCCAGGCAGATGGAGTTCGTTTAGCCTTGTAAGGCTCCATCTAGGAGAAGGATACTCTAACCAAACCTACGACCCGAGGACTTCGCTGTCACCGTCCAAGCTCGCTAGGCCCTGGCAGATGAACCTCAGGTGTAAAGGGTGGAGCCAGTTCCGCGCATGCTGCGCCTCCCCTAAAAAATCCACCGCGCAGGCCCGAAGGGTGCACTCATCGCCTGCAGTGAGCGTGGGAAAAGCCCTTCCCAGATATTCGTTCGCGAAGCCAAGCCACGATGATGATGGTAAAGGCACAGAGGATTTAAGTTGAATTCGTCGATGTCTGTCTCCAACTCAGGCTTTTAGCTAAGTGAATCAATTGTTTCAATCAAAATCAAATGCTGTAACATAACATGCAAATTCAATCTTCAGGAGGGCAATGGCATGAAAGAGACTCCCATGGGGAAATAAGTAAAAAATTATATCACTGTCTATCAGTCATTTTCATGAATTTACAGCTGAGATGCAGGAAATAGCAAGAGACAAAGGAGAATACAAAAAGTGAAACAATATTGCAGTGCTGTATGACTGAGGAAAAATATTTAACTATCGTATGTTGCATAGAAATTAACAATTAAGAGAAGGAGAGGCTTATCACAAGAACTTTTGATATTTGTCCTTGTTATGTTTTTATCTAGGGAAAAGCATCACTTGATGAGGATTGAAACTTCCTATCCTTTAATTGACTCAGGTGTTTTTTGAGAGACAGTGGACAAGTTATAACTATGAGAAAAAAACCAGCATATTGACTTAAGGTGAGAAAATAGATAGGGTACCAGAGGAACTGTTGTCCCAGTCCTAAAACCTTATGAGGAGTAAGAGTGGGGATCATAATCTAAAATGATTACACGGACAGGTAAAAGAAATGTTATGGGAAGATGTGAGGCACTGACCCATGCCTCAGTCGTGAGAAGCACGGCTGTATTCCTTGACATCCTCAGAAATATAAGCTAATAGTATATGCTATATAATACAGCAAACAAAATACATTTTTTTCCCTATGATATAGGTGGCCAAAGCATTTTCCAAGCCATAGACCAGCCTCAGATGACAGATATTGCAGGTGAACAAGCGGAACAACACATCTGAGCATCTGCTCCTCTAATCCAAAGCATTGTATTGTTTGGTGGTGAAGCTGACTTCTGAGGCTTCTCAGAGCTTCATGGGGACTGGATTCCCTGAGGGAGGTTTAGGAGTGCCAGAGATGATGAAGTGAAAGACAGCTGGAAAAGCATAAGGGGATTCTGGAGCAGCTGGAAGGCTTGCATGCCACCAATGGCCTGAATTCAAGGGACAGAAGAATTTGGTAGGGGACTAAGTGCAAAAAAAGTCAGGAGAGTAGTATGGTAGGTTAGTAAAGGATTAGGACAGAACATACAATATATGGTGACACAGCAAGAATGAGAGAGGAACCGTGGAAACTCAAGGTGGGTATGAGATAACGGCTAAGGCTGAAGAACAGACTAAAGTGAGTTGATAGGCAAACCAGAAGACTGATTTAGGACTGCAAGGGAACCCATAGAATTTGTACCATAGTCTTCTGTAACTTAGGAAAGATGGGTTAATAATTATGTTAGCAATTAATTAGTCCTTTTTAACTAGCCTGCCTTTCACTGCCCCTGCTATATTCAGCCACGCCAGGCAGCATGCTGCTGCACAGAATGGACTGGACATACAGCGTGACAGAAATTCTCTGGCCAGTACTAGCACATTCTACAGCCATTTTTTGTGATAGTATGGTAAATATCTCTATCTGTTAAGTGCTAGATAAAGTACCAATCGTTCTACAATATGAGTGCACATTGCAGTTTGCCTGAGCTGCGTTAATAATTACTCTCTGATTGTGGTCTAACAGTTTCAAAAGTGTTAACCATATACAATATTGTATAAGAGGTATATATATACCGCTTTTTTTCTGATGTGGAGTAATGTCGAATGCATTGCTGAAGTCAAGAGATATGTCCCCTTTATCCACCTTTTCTATGATGTTTATTATCTCATTAAAGGCAGAAAACAACTTAGCTTGACATGATTTATTTTTATGAATCCTTACTGCCTTTCTGCATTAATATCTTTTAGAAACTTGCAGACTGTCCACCTCATTGTTTTTTCTAGTACTTTAACTACTTCTCTTGCCCTGTGCTGCACAAAATTTCATTTTTTATTCCTCTTTCCTAAAGAAAATTTTAAATGGTGTTCCAATGCATTTTATCCCTAGACAACCAGCTAAACTTCAAATTGAGTCCTGGCCATTCCTCATATGGTCCAGGTAAAATAGATGGATCAAGGCCAGGCTTGAGGGATCCCTGTCTGTGCTTCAACTATATCATCATAATGGAAACAACTGACTTTAGTTTGTCCACCATGGCTACACATAGGTCTGTTCTCTGCTTATTCCTGTACCATGCTGATAGAGAGGGTATCTTGCCATCTAACCAATTAATTCTGACTGTTAATGGATGTATTTTTCTCACTGGTCTCATCCTGGCACTGTTTAACATTGTGCAATGAAATTCACTATAAAAAGAGACATATAATCCAGACAAACATGGCCAGCAAACCTCTGTTCACCCTGGACGAAGCCTTGAAGCTGCGGGACAGCTGTAGCCACACCTCAGCATTTCTTTCAGCGAGAGCAGTAGTGCCCTACTCCAATTTTCACGTACTGAGTGGCTATCCCACCCGTAGGAGCTCAGGCCTCCATTTTCTATTTCTTGGGTAAAGGCAAATGCAATTTTAATATGGACTTTATGGTTCAGTTTAAGTTGCCAGTAATTCCTGACTCTTCTTGGGACTTCAGGGACTGAAGCCACGCATCTGTGAATATTGAGAAGACAGTAAAACCCGATTTAAATACAGGATAGAATTATCAAAAAAAGTCCAAAGATAAGATACAACTACATTATCAAAATCTAATGGGAACACACATTATCCATCATCTGTCATATTATTTGTCAACATGGACAAGAGGATGGAAGGTATTTCTGGCAAGGTTCATTTTCACTTGAATGACAGCTAATTTGTCATATAAATTGATCTCTAGAGCGATATGATATCCAATGTATAAAAGAAAAGTCAGTGACTCATTTTAGTCAGCTGAAATGGATGGCACTTTTAGTGAGGCCGGCACATTAACACTGATATTTTTATTATTCAAAGAACACAAGGCATAAGCAAAATACATCTAAGCTGACACTTCAGGATTACAGACACAAAAATGTGGAATTTTGGCTTTCTGAGGAACAGGTCATAGCAAATAATGGCAAGATGCTACATATTATATTCTATTCTCAGCAATGGCAGATTCAAGGCTTCAAAAATAAAATAAGTCTAAGCTAAAGTCAGATAAAATTCTGCCATTTTGGTTTAATTGTAGGACTCATTATATGATTCTGTAGTTCCCAGCATTAAAGAAAACATATGAGATCACATGAATGAAAACAATCATAATTAACTTTTTTCATTTTCTTACCATTATACTACTGCATTTATTTAATAAATAAATTAGCACCAATAGCTAGTACAATTAGAGCAGTATCTTTATAACATTTATTACCCAAAGCCATTAATTCTATCAAACTCATATGGCAATGTTAGATATGGCAAATTTGGGTGGCAACTTTCAGGCAAGAATTATCTGTTATTTGGAGAATTGCGATGCTTTTCCTTATGACAAAAGGAAAATTTTTCCTTATGGTCAAAACTTTGACCCAAACCACATCTGATCATGATTTCCTAAAAGGTAGGTGGGCTTTACAATATGCAGCGTCAAAGCATAAGTCTAATAAATTATATTCAAGTTAGAGAGACATAATAATCGTCAATACAGTGTAAACAATATAGTAAGTTTTCAAGATGAGGACTTTCAAAAAGCCTAATTCTCTACATTTGTGTGAGCCATATCTGCAAATACATAAAAACGGTCACGTCAAGGTTCCACCTCTTCATCTTACAGCCAAGTATTGAGGCTGCACTACTTGATTAGCAGAGCAATGTGAATCCAGCAAGGGCTTTCGTGTTGCACCACCAGCCCAGCAGTCAGCTCCCTCCTGCAGGATTGTGTCCAACATCTCCTGCATGCATGTCTGAGCTAGAACAGCACTAATTCTGTTCAGTGATCTTACTCTTCAGTTCAGCCTCTTCTAAGTGACAGCACTTTCTGGAGTTAATGGAGTATTTTTGCAGACAGTGTTTGCTTCTAGAAGTGATAATGCTTGATGTTGACAGTTGCTACCGAAGATTGGTGAGCAGAAAAGCTCTTGTTCCTATAGAAACCAAGGCCACTGCCAAATCTTGTGTGCCATGTTGGAGCGCTGTAAGTGAAAGGGTCATAAGTAAGTAAAAAAAATTGCATTTGTGGGGCAGACCAGACAGGGTAGGTAACTCAAACATGACCAACAAAGTATTCCATTCCATATACATCATATTTGATATAAACTGAGAGATCACAAGGGTCAAGCCCTGTTCTTCAATGGCCAGCATCTGAGGAGGACTCTGGCTGTTCTGCCTTTTATCCCAATTCATGCATTCCTGAATCCAGTTCTTGAATCTAGATCCCAAATCCCATTCCCATCTCCGCTGAACCCAGTAAGGGACTTCCTCAGTGTCTGCCATGCAGTGTCAGTGGTGGCATGATCATCATCAGGGGAGTTCTATATTGTTTTTGTATAATTTGTATGTATTTAATTATTTTTCTTACTAATATTATTATATTTTCTTTTAATTTTCACTGTTTTATTAAAGCTGGTTTAGGTATTTTTCCAACCCATAAATCTCTTTTTCTCATTCCCTTTCCCTTCCCCTTTGAGCAGGGAGGAGGGGTTACTAGAGAGCATCTGTCATTCGTTTACTGGCCAGCCCAGTCTCACTCCATGACATCCACACATCTCCTGTGGCCACGAAGCCAGTGCTCAGTGCTGGAGCAGTACAGTCCCAGGGCTTAAGCAGAGCTTCACTCCATTTCGCTCACCATACCTTCCCTCTCTTTTACTGCTACCTGTAGGGACACCTAACTCCCTCCAAAAGAGGTGGTTACATTTAGGATCATGTCCTCTAATGATTGCATATGTTCACGATATTATGTTTATTTTAACATTAGGTTCATGCAAACACATCATTCAAGCATGTCAGCAACGAAAGATGATTCTCTTTTCCTGCAGCATGTTACCATTTTGGAGATTTTAAATGTTTCTTGGCACATACATATACCACCAAGGTGGAACATCTGAGGTCACTGTCTACCAATGGGGTCAGTAACTTCTCTGAATCTATCATGAGCCGAAAAATCTCATGCAACCACTGTAGTGCAATTCTAAACTCAAGCTAATAAACCAAGATAAACTCTCCTGGCAGTAATTATTAGATCAATCTTGGCATTTGCACAACTTCAGGACAGCTCAGAGAGAGCTTACATTTGCCTAGAGTACATTTTATAAACTTACTGTAAAGAGGCACAATAATAAGAGCTATTTTCCTGGGAAAGACAAGTTCTTTTCCCTCAACCACTCCTTCATGAAAATTGTGTGATGCTTCCTTTTTCTAAACTAGCCCAATTTAACAAAAAAAGCAACTTGATGAATGTTATCGCTCCCTGTTCAATTTAGCTCAGAGTTTATTTAAATGAACATTACACTGTTAATTTTGGTGCCACAACTTGGTTTGTTTCATAATCCACTAAGTATTTTACTGCAAAAAAATTCAAGAGGCATCTGTGATCCTTCGTACACCGAGTCTCAGCTACTTAGAACAGATCAAAGGAAAAGCTACTGCTTTAAACCTAAAGCAAATTTTCAGGGTAATCTTGTTGCTCTGAAATGGATTTTTTTAAAACCTGTATCTAGCTGACATTGAAGAGCCATCAGGAATCTCAAACCACTGCAAGAACTTCTCTGGTTCCTATAAACAGCTCAAAACATGAGAATTTAAGGTACAGCCCTTTCAAGGAATATATCTTCCAGATCTTCTGTACAGTTGGTAGAGGACATCTCACACTCAACTAAAAGCTTCACTATGGACTATATGGATATTTTTTTGAGAAGATTCAAAAACTCGGTAAGAAAAGCAAGTTATTCAGTAAGCAAAATTAACATTCCTTTAGATTTGGGTTTACAGTGCCAGGAATGTGCATTTCAGCTGAACAGAACGTGTGGTTTTGAGAATAAAATAGGCAGTTATTCATATAATTTACAATCTGTAACTAGAAATGATGAACAATTACAGGTCTGGAACAAAAAAGGTGCCCTTAGAAAATGCAAATCTCTGATCATGCTTTTTTTCCTCTCCAATCTGAAACAATTTCAAATAGGGAACCATAACATGATTATAGGTTTCAGATGATACAAAATTTAATTTCTAGGTGAACCAGAAAAAAAAAAAGCTGGAATTTCCCACAGCATTTGGTAAGTGGCTGGATAATATCCCACCTGCTGACAATATATTGTTATGCAAGAATATCGGTCATATTTTTACATGTGTGGCAACATGCACACTTTCTCACATCTGGACTTTAGAGGAAACATACATCTTGGAAAGACATTGTTAAGGGTCGAGGGACCGAGGTGCCCACTCCTCGAATTCCTTCATGTTGTCCATCTGCCTTGTTAGAGGCAGAAGGATTTTAAAAAGGGGAAGGAAGAAATTCACACCTCGGTCTGTGTCCAAAACTGAAACAAACTTTTAATAAACAATAAATTCACACATAACTATACCCTATAAATATATATATACATATGCATATAGTTACAAACCAAAGGAAAAAAACTGAGGGAAAAGAAAAGGACTCAGATAACAGGGTTCTTGGCAATCTGTCCTCTTCAAGGCCGGTGCTCTGGGCAGGCAGCCAACGACGAGATAAGAGCAGGAGGCTTCTGGCCTGCCGCTCTG
>NW_010399653.1:8396-10744 GCF_000710305.1 Buceros rhinoceros silvestris
CTGCTCCCCAGGTGGAGAAAGTAAAATTCTGTCCACAGCGAAGTGGGGGGAAAACTCCGCAGGCCCTGCAGATTATCCCGCAGGAGAGCTCAGCCCTCGGCTCGAAAACGGCTAGGAGAGCTCAGTTATCACGCCCAGTTCTAGACGAAAACTTACGGCCGGCATGGTTCGCAGTTTGTGATTCCTCAGGCGATCTGGAGGTGTGGACCTCAGACCTCGGCTTGGTCTCAGGCTGCTCTCAGGCTGGCCGGTTGGCAGGTCAGTTCGTGGGAGGACTCAGCTCCCTTCATGGAGCCCAGAACTCTGAGAGAGGACACTCCCCTTGGCTGCTGGGTTTTATAACCTTAACACGTAACATTGCACCTGACCCTCTTAACCAATTAAATGCGGAATCATCACACTTGCATGGAACAATTCCTATTTGTCCATTAACCAAAACAAGGAAGTTTCAGCTCAAACCAGGAAGTTTAGCTCAAACTGGGACAGACATATAAAAGCGCTTTCATGCAGCCACCTAAATCAGCAAGGTCTTACTAAAATTTTGGGTACGTTTTGGTTTTGGTTTTTTGAGGTTTTTTAACAGAAGTTGTATGGCTTATCTGTTTTCATAGCTTCCAGCAGCAAAACATTATGGTGAGAAAAAAAAATCCAAAAAACTGTTGACTGTGACAAAGCTGTGTCTTATTTGTATCAGATCCTTCAGAAGCATTTTGCCTGGTGAAAACTCCATAGTTTAGTTTTCCCTTTTTTAATTAATGCATTTTGTGCTTCTATGGAGATTTTGCCACCACATTCGTGATTGTGAGCGACAGCGGTGTTGCTTAGAGAAAGTTGCTATATATGTGTAAGAAAATATGATTTTATTTTTTCTCCAATGTTAGCCTGTACAAAAAAACATCACATAACCCAAATGTCCAGCCTATGTTTTCATTTGCCTGAGAGGTTCATGTGTGATTGTTCCCTTTCAGCAGTGCAAGTGCAGCAATGGCGTTGACTGGACTTTGTCTACTTTTCCTCTTTTGAGCTATCTCTTGGTCCACTTTCGCTTTCACAAATATGAGGGTTGTGCTGGAGGTGACAGCAATGCAATGCTGTAAAGGTACACAGCTGGTTCTGCAGATGCTAGCTGAGCTGCCAGAGGCAGAAGGGCCACCTGACTGCTATGCTCACCAAAGTCTCAGCAGCCACACGGAGAAGATATTGTGCCATGGACAGGTACCACGGGCCCTTTAGAACTGGCCAAATCCATTTGAGGGAAAAAAAAACCACAATCATTTATTCAGTGTAGTGTGACATCAAAGTTCTTGAAAATCTTAATGTTACAAGGACAGAAGAAAGGAAAGGGAGGACGGAGGGAGGGAGGGAGGGAGAGTTGCTTCTTTTTCTGGCTCTATTTCAAGTATTCACTGTGAAACCAAGCATTGATTTTTTTTTGGCAGACAATTCACAGAGCCAGCTTTCTGAGACAGGTCTATACCTGTTCAAGGCAGACCCTCTCTGGTATTTCCTCCTGACCACCTGGCTGACAACTAAAACTTGCAAGGCTGGAGCTGACTTAGTGTTCTCTCCCATCCTCAGGTGGCTCTTTTGTCCATTATTGCAGAAAAATGTAAGACCTCTGTAAGGCTCCATAACCTTCTCTATCTCTACCAGAATAAATGTATGCTACTTGGTCATCTGTCATTCAGTATGGAGAGGCCATCTGCCACCGCGCAGCAGCCGGACAACCTGCTGTGTGCTGCATGAGGCTAATGGACCCACGCACTTCCTCAAAGCAGCACAGCTATCACTCTCTTTTGACAGGATGCCACCAAATGCCAACAGTGACCAGGCCATTGTCACACCAAGGCTGCTGTTTCTCATGCTGCTCATTGTAATCTCTTGCCTCCTGGTACTTCTCATCTGTTTTCATTATCACTGTCCTCACATGTCAGTCATTCAAGCAGGGCTTGCTCTGGGCTTGTGCTGTGCATCATGCTATTGAGTTCTGTTCTACTAACATTTCCAACTAAGCACAATACATTGCAGAAAATTTGATCGACTGATCAAAAGCAGTGTAGGAGCTCATACCATCATCCAACAACACTTAACAGGTTGCATTTTGCATGAGAAATCTTGCAATATTTAGATGATCTTGCAGGATACTGAACATATGACCAGAGGTCCTGAGAACCATAGTGCCAGTACCTCTAGTACGGCCTAATAAGGCTCAGCTGCTTTGCAGAATTAGACCCTTTGTAAGAGACTTACTGGCTCTTAATCAGTTGGTCTGGCTGTTTAACATCCAAGAAACTCCGTGGGATTGAAAAATTTGCAAAAAAACCTCATTAAGTATTTGATAGGGAAAG
>NW_010399653.1:10822-13860 GCF_000710305.1 Buceros rhinoceros silvestris
GGGAAAGACAGGTGAATTTGACATTTGTGTCTAATGAAAAGATCTGGTAGCAGTATATCTAAAGGACAAGGGAGAACCTTAATGAACTACAATCTGAGAGTGGATGACACATTGCCTGACACGCTATACACTAGCCTGACTTTCCAGAGCAGGAGATTAAATACAGGACTACAATTTACTGGGATTTCAATATCTAAGTGCAAGGTGCATGATTAATGAGAAAAAATATACGTGATGCAAATAGGGAAGACTTCGTGGCCTTGTGGCTGAACAAAAATTGGCATTCAGGAAAAAGACATCTAGAGATGAGAGGTCAAATAGGACAGGGGAAATGGTGGTAATACTGAAACAAACTAACAAACGAACAAAACCCCCCCAAAAAACCCCACCCATATTTTCCAGATAAGAAATTTGAAAAAGCCTATTCTGATGACAGAAAACAGTTCAAGACTTGAAGACGAAAGTGAAAAAGGGCAGGTAAAGCAGACAGCAGCAATGTAAGGGCAACCATGCAATACACAAATCAAACAGTATTCAATTGATTCACATTTAAAGCTGAAATACAATGTTACCCTAAAGACATCTATTAAAGCAGGGAAGATGAAACTACAATGCTGGGAAGGAATATACCCTTTCAAGAAAGCTGTTGACAAAAAGGATCCAAAGGACCTTATAGAGCTAGCAGGATTAATTTATGAAGAAAGACTAGACATCCTAACCTCAGAAAGGCTAAGTGCAGCAACAGTGGGAGGCTGAGGGTGAGACTCCTCTACGTTTTTAAGAGAGTGTAAATGCCACAGGGTAAATTCCGTTCAATCCAACATGAAGCTTGTACTGATGAAAGTGTGAAGAGATATTTTTATTAATGGAAAACATTGTTCGACTGACCAAACATTTCCAAGGAAGAAAACAAAATTTCATCTGACGTTTTATTTTTCTTGAAAACCCTATTGCTTTTATAGAATAACATGGAATTTCTGCAGATTCTGTGTTATACGCAAATTTTACAAGCTAACACACTTCAAGCAGGACTAGGGGTGAGCATTTCTCTCTAGAGCATTACTGAGTTCTGATCTCATGTCACTTTTCAGAGACAAGGCTAGCCTTTAGTGCACTGGATCTTTAGAGGTGAAGCGTCTTTAGAAGCTCTGACACTGAGAGAGTGAAAAGAAAAACTGTTGGAAATACATGACTCTACAATAAATCGTCTCCTGAAAGCAATCCAGGAAGGCAGATTGGAACAAATGTCAATAGTTTAAATGAAAAAAAAATAGCTAAGGAGATATATTTTGACCCTTCCCTGCTCCTTCCTTTGTTTTCCTTTTTCAGTCTCCTGCATCTTTTATCTGCTTCTATTTCCCAGGTTTTTCTTATCTCATTTTCTTTTCCTTATTTTCTCTTTTCTCTTGACTGTTTTATGATCTTGTTCTCCATGTCTCTCTAGTACCACTTCTCTGTTCGAAACCACCTAACGCATTAGACAACTTCCGACAGGCCCTATGCTCTGTCACTTACTTTCTCCTCATGGAGAAATGATTTTTATAAACAAGACACTACAGATTTTTTTTTTTTAATTAATACATTTGTACCTGTACCAAGGTGGTCAGTAAGTATTTCCAATTTACAGATTGGCAAACAGAAGCACAAAGAGTCTTGGTCTGTACAAAGCTGCTGATAGCAAGTAAAACTCGTGTCAGGAGTAAAAATTTAGAGGGTGTTAAGTACTAATGAATACTGCTTCCTTACCTTCATTCTCTGTTTCAAATTCCTCCTTGCCATCAGTTGTTCTGCTTTTACTTTCTATATTTTGTTTCTCCTGAAAGACTTTTTCCCTTTCAGCCACCAGAAACATTCTGTTACACATGTATATTCACACAAATATATACACAGAATACATTTACATGTGATATTGCTGTATTCCCACAAGTGGCTTAACAACTGGAGAACTGTGGTAAAAAGGAGATACACAACAAAGCATCAGTTGCACCTGTTGGAAATTGCCAGATATAAATATTTGGGTATTTGGACTAATTTTTGTCCATTATTTTGTACAGTTTTCAGCACTCACCCAGGACTTGAGGATTTAGCAACACCACATCACAAATAATAAACAACTGTTCTATGTGGGCTTATTTTTATGAGTCCATTTGATCCTGGGACATGTTTTTTTCCTAGTTGTCATTTAACCAATTATTTTAATGTGCCACCATATTGGCTTCTTAATCTAAATTTAAAATATACTACATCTAACGCCTTCCCTTTAATTTCTCATTAGTAGTTACATTGAAAAATGCAGTGATACTTGTTTTGTTTGACCTAATTTTCATGTTTACTGAAATACTACAGGCCTCTGCTTTCTATCACAATTAGAGTGTTTTCTTTGTACACCTCAATTTTATTTGTTCTCATGAAAAAATTGTGTTACTTAATGCCTCATTGCACACGTCAGTCATAGGCCATCCAGTGTCACACATCTTCAAGGGCTGGGATACGGGAAGTCTGTTAAATATCAATGGTTATCTGTTCAAATGGGAACAGCTTGAGAGAACAACATGATCATGTTGTAACTGAGACTAGATTTGTCCGACTTTGATCCAAGTGACTGAAACCTGCAAAGCTTAAAATCTCCCTTTAAAGAAGTCAGGCATTTGAGCCTGGACTTGGAAAAGCAGAGTACCTAAGGTCTTGCACAAAAGGAAAGCACATGCAAGCAAGAATAGATGGTCCACTCCCTCATTCCTAGAGTCCTTTTTAAGACCAGCCAGAAGAAGAAAACAAAGCAGCAAAACACCCCGTGATAGTCTGGAACTGAAAGAGGGTAGATTTAGATTGGACATAAATAAGAAATTCTTTACAATGAGGGTAATGAAACTTTGGAACAGGTTGTCCAGAGAGGGTATGGATGCCCCATCTCTGAAAATGTTAAAGGTCGGGCTGGATGGGGCTTTGAGTAACCTAATCTAGTGAAAGATGTCCCTGCCCATGGCAGGGGGGTTGGACCAGATGATCTCTAAAGGTCCAATCATGTCAATCTTTCC
>NW_010399653.1:13975-53607 GCF_000710305.1 Buceros rhinoceros silvestris
CCTAGAAGCTGCACTCCAGGACAGTTTTTGAGTCTGCACAGGAAAAACTATCTACAAACATACATTTAAGTACATTTATGTGCTCTGCTAAATAACTATGAAATTAAGCACCTATTAAAGATAAGCACGGACCTACATAGTTTTCTTAAGTAGATCCTGAGTATGGTTAATTGCATATACTTTTCATACACACCTTTTTAATGGGGAGCTTTTTCATTCTTGCATATGCACATTTGAACGGTTGAGTATATCATATATCACCATGCTCACCACCCTTATTTTCCTTTTGATACATCACAAACAGCTTATGCCTTAAACTCTTAAGAATTTCTCTCTGTAACAGAAGTACATAGCATTTTAAAATATCTTGGTTAACCAAGTAAACCTGTTCTAAGATCAGTTATGGCTTAAGGTCATTCTTCTTCAAACAGATATATTTAATTCAGGAAGGAAAACGTTTATTCAGCAATCACTTTCATTCTGTTAGCTTTACCTCAAAACCGTTTCATTATTAGGGTACATAATGCCTTGTTCTTCAAGGTCTAGTCATTTCCTGTGGACTGCATGCCTGTCAAACTTCTGTGGTAAAATATCTAAGATTTCACAACAAAAGCCTGATATATCAGACAAGGCCCACCTAGAAGCAAATATGTTATTGCTGACTTTTTAAAGACCATTTCTAATCATGGTTTCATTTAAAAATGCAAACATTTATGGCTTCACAGGAGATGTCCTATGCACCCAAGCGATCTTGTCACAAATGAAATCCCATTGCAAACTGACATGATAACTTTCTTTTTGTTGTGACTGGTTTATTTCAGCTGTACGAACAACAATTTCTTAATCTCTAAAAGGACTTTTCCACTATCACTTCAGACAGATCCTAGAACACAAGAACCGTAATATGAATGGAAATACTCTTCTGTCAAACACACTGTTATGAAGTCTTATATTGCAAGAGGACCTGTATGTGCTCAGAATTTCAAGGCACAATAAAAAGTCAAGTTATAAACAGTTATTGTTGATAAAACCCCAGAGTCCTCTGAAAGCTATACACAATAATTCAGCTTAAGAACTACTGCACTGTGACTAAACAGCAAAAACTCTGGAAAAAGTTTTTATATTGCTTGGGGTTTTTTCTGTACCCATTCTATAGTTGCATAGACAATTAGAAATGAAAAGATTTTAATAACACAAATTAGCATAATATTTAATATTAATTTTAGTTTTTCTGGGATAAGTAATTGAAAACCTACTATTTCAAATACATTCCACATTACATGCTGTTAGAGACAATACCAGGAATCAATAACACCAGTTTCTTGACCGTAAATTCTAATCGAAAAAGGTTTATTACAATGAAGGCACTGAATCTTCATGTATTCATTTCCATTCCAGGAAAACTCAAATAGACATTAAGATAAAACACAATTTGATCCTTTCTCCTGAGTATTTTGTTATACCAATGAGTCATACTGGAGCGTACCAAGTGCTGTAGAGCACTCTACTGCTGAATATACAGTTAAATCCCACAGTCATAAAACATCTAAAGTTTACTATTGTCACAGAATCAGAGAATGGTAAGGGTTGGAAGGGACCTCTGGGGATCACCTAGTCCAATCCCCCTGCTAAAGTAGGTTCATCCAGCGCAGGTAACACAGGATTGCATCCAGGCAGGTTTTGAATATCTCCAGAGTAGGAGACTCCCCAGCCTCCCTGAGCAGCCTGTTCCAATGCTCTGCACCCTCAACGTAAAGATGTTTCTCCTTACATTCAGATGGAACTTCCTGTGTTCCAGTTTGTAGCGTTAATTCTGTTCTGATGTATGGAAGTGTTACAATAACAATCATTTTGTGACCACTTGTTTTATCATGTTTGTAATGTTGTTGGCAAACTGTATTATTTTTAATGTAAATGGTGCTTTGAGACACAAAACATCACACCTTTTAGGCTGCTGTAGACATTTAGATAATATTCAGAACCTTTAGAGCTGGGCAGTGTGAATTCCCTCACTTGAGGTTATTGTGAGAAATCCTGTGAAAGAGCTGAAAAGCATTGCCCTTTCTATATGGAATCTGGAAATTCTATGGTGCTATAGGCACAAGCCAGGGCAATAAAGCACTTGCTCCAGCTATTTGTGGCTTGAGATTTACATAAAAGGGATGCCTAGGAGGCACAAGGCCTGCAACATCCCTGCAAGTGGTATGGCATCAACCTCTCTCCTAGGACGAGAGGTATGGCAACAACTCCTCTCCCAGGATTCTCCAACTAGGATTCTCTCTTTTGTGCTGGCACAAGCATTTGCGAAACTATGCTGTGAGCAAAGAGTGAATCTTGGTTGAATTGGACCTGGCCAAAAAAAAAAAAAAAATACAGTTTTAACCTGAACCAACTCCCTGATCCCTTGGACATGAATATCAGCATCCTCACAAAGAAAGGGATGGGCACATGAGCTGAAGGAAGGACAGGGCAGGTAGATTCTCCAAGCTACCATACCCTCAGGAGTTCTCAGAACTACAGCCTTAAGGGATTCACCAGTATTCCATTAATGCAGCATCATCTCTGCATAAGGGTCTACTTACTGGAAAAAAAAATGTAATCTTAAGTTACACCTCCATCCAAAACACACTAGGACTCTGTAGTTGGTAGCCAGTAGAAGTATTACCAATGAAATCAGGTAACAAGCTCCATTGCTGTTTGGGGTCTTGTTTTGTTTGGTTCGGTTTTTTAAGATGTTGAACTTGAGAGTCACTGTTTCTACAAAAAAATCCCTCACAGTAGGACTCAAAAATTTCATCTTGTCACCCAAGCCACAACTTAAGAGTAATTTGGACATTCAAAGAAACTTTGTAATTTATCATCTGTTCCATATACATATATGTAAAATTGGCAGATTGTTATTCATCACTGTAGGCCCATTAGCGTTACTCCGTACTCCTTCAGTCAAAGGTAGTGCTTTGCTCTACAGAACGATTTCCCTAAAATTGGGTTGGAATCCTACTATAAGCCTATACTCATGAGATTTGACATTTTCTAGGCAAAGGATTGCTGAAATTCAGCTTGTCTAAATGAACAGTCATCATCAACAGCCATGACTGCAGGTGCTGGGTAGGAAACTGGGCCTACAACTCTTCTCTGCTTGCTTCAAATGGCTATATTCTCCAGCTGTGTTAAACTTCTCTGCAATCGCAGGTCTCTACAACTTTCAACCACAAAATCTGGATTCAACTTTGAGTAGATACTAATCTTTTGTCTGGTCCATCCATTTCTTTGCTGCACAGGTATTCTGGATACTTATTCAAAGCATGTCCCGTCTTCCCAATTTGCAGGCCAAAATGAAAACCTCTTTTCCCACTTCTGTTTTCATACTTGACAGTCTACTCATACCTTTAAGGTCACCTAAGGCTGAGCACATTTTCTAAATGGTTGTCTTCATTAAATTAGTGGAAAGAAATGACAAAACTGCATTAGTCAAAATGCCAGAATTTCTTATTAAATCCTCTGCCCTGTTGACATAAAATGAGCACTACTGCAAGATGTTAGCTTAAAAATCCAACAAGAATTGTTTGACTTCTAGAATACCAATGTAACACATGCAGCATTAATGCATTAGATGTGACAGAGACCATACACAGCGGGTGAGACTGTTTTATAACCGTTTTAAAGCACTGAATGGAAGGTCAAATTTTGCTCTCTTAGACTACACCAGCATCTTTCACTTCAGTGACGTTGTAGAAGTATGGATTGAAACGGAATGGTTTAAGATGTGTCCGGAAAAAAACGTTTTCACATTTCTACAGGACTAGAGAGTACTCCTTTTTTTTTTTTTCTTCTGTTTAAATGCAGAAAGAATCTTAGATAACCTAGCTTAACATTCTGATTAATAAAGGACACTAAATCATCTTCTGGCTGCTACCTTTCATACCAGAAGTCACAGAATCCAGCCCTTAAATTCTTTCTAAATGTACCCAAGGGACAGAGTCTAAAATTAGTCCAATCATCCACCCAGTAAGACATTCTCCACCATGACTAAGAGCAATAAATTTCAATCTTTCCAAAACTGTATGGACTCAAAAACCAACTAAAGAACTATATAAATACATATATATAATACAAATTATCGAAGGTTACACATCACTGTGGCAGCTGGCATGCTGGCTGTCAGGGTTGTTGGAGACTTCCAGGTTAACTGCCATCTTTGGTTACGAGGGAACATCTACCCTTTGATGTTTTCTTTTCTCCACAAAGAAAAGCAGGAGATTCCTAAACATTTTGGCTCCAACAAAAGCAGGAAGCAATTCTGTGACCAGATGATCAAACCTGGTTGCTCTTGGAGGAAAGGAAGAATCTGTTTGTAAAAGGGAGGAAAAAAAAATCAAGTCCAAAGTCACTAGAGGGATTTGGGAATGCTACAAAAGCATGAAAGGCATCAAGTGAATTTCCAAAGTCTGACTAGGGCATGAAACTTTCTGGCCATGTATCCACATGAGACCACCCCAATCTTGAGGTTTGCTCACAAGGGCACTAAACTCAAGTACCAGACAAGTATTTCAAGCACAAGTCTGGGTCTTCTTGCACTGGCAAATGACCAGCCTAAAAGCAGGCCTAAATGAGAAATCATTTGCAGAGGTAGAAGAAAGGCAGAGCACAAATTTGGATGCTTTCACCAAATGTGCAAGCTTGAGCTGGATTTCCCCACACACATACACACAAAACTGACGGTGAATCAAATGCAAGCAAAGTGTTCTGTGGTCCAGCCTGGTACTAGCTATGTAAAGTAAAGTGAACAGCCAGTCTGTTATTTCTTCTCAATGTTGCAGGTGCACAATGGCAACTCAAAGGAATTGTATTATACTTTGAAGCTTATATTAATGGCAGCTTGATAACAGGAATGATTTCAGTCTCTTCTGCAACAAGAATTCCAGAACTGGAACTTACGTAAGTATTATTGCTGGTCTCACCTACTGTTAATCATAGAATCTACAAGTGGATAGAACATTTCACAGCTGCTGATGACATTATCCATCATTATCAACTGACTAGTAAGTGGACCCTGGAACACAGGCAGGCAACCTCTTTCTGCTGTCAAAACAACTTTCTCTGGTTAGTCATATTAAAAACACAATGAGCCAAATCACTGAAATGATTCATTAAACCAAATCAAAAGCAGCATAAAAGATTTGTGACCCCAAAAGAAGCAGAATCCAAAGAAAGGTCTAGTTTTGAAAAACTAGTGCACTTTCAGGCACCTAGACTTAAATGCAGGTAAGAACACAAGTGATTAAAGTCAGGAAAAAAAGCATTCAACTGATCAGAATATTTTTGAGAAAACAGCCTTGACTTACTTTTATTTTTTAGTAAAATAATTGCAAAATTTAAAGTGTACCAACAATGAAGCCTTTTATGATTTCAAGTTAACAAGCTGATTAAAAAAAACAAACAAACCCAAAAAACAAACAAGGTGGGGGGAGGGGGGGAGGGGAAGGGGAGGCGGTGGCGGTGGCGGGAAGAAGCCTTAGGAAAACCCAAAACCCTATAGGCACCACCACCAAAACTGATATCACAACCCTGTCCAGTCCAGCTGAGAGGGGAATTGCTGGAGATCTTGCAGTTCTCACATTCCAGACATTCCATGAGGCCTCCTGAGACTCTCAATGTCCTCCCGAATAATTCAAGAAACAGCCCAGAACAGTTATCTGAAGGAACAAATGCAGGTAAAAAAAACCAACAAACAAACAAACAAAAAATCAACTAGGGTCACGGCAAATTAAGTGACAAGGAAGATCCAAGTTGTATGACAACCAAAAAAATGTATCTTTGTTGGCCTATGTCAATATGTTGCAAGAAGCAGAGTTCCCTGTTGCAGCTGATGATGGCTTCATTTAAACAAGCAATGCCAGGCTGAAAAGGAAATGTCTTTTGTAATTCAGAACCGCAGAACTCAGTAGTTTTCAACCTTTAATAGTAATAAAGACAAGCTAATGGTAGAGTTTAGAGTGTGAATTAGTAGTTTCTGTGCTGAAATACTTAGACTGGCTGAATTCATCACATCAACAACAGAAGTTGTTTAAGCATCACTAATGTGAATGTCAACCTAGTTTCAGTAAAAGGCTCATAACAATGAAAACTCCTTTACCTTTGGAGAGAATTCAAAATCACTATCTTCCTTGAAGATACACACAAAGACTTCTAAAATGATACCACATCTCCAGCAATGAGAGTATAATGCAATCCTTGACTGAACAAATTCATGACTGAACAAAACACATTTCTTGGAATATGGCTATGACTTGTCTCCAGTCACCCTGAGGATCTCTATGTCTATCAAATCATAAATCCTGGTCTTTTCTTACTAGGGTGGCATACGTGTTTCCAAGGTTGACCCTTAAATGAAACGTCATTTCTAGTCATGTATTGATAGAATACAGTCAGAGTTATCAAGGTTAGTGTCAGTATATCAGAAAAATTTAGGATGCAGAGCACAAATAAGATAGGCAAAGTGATCACGTCACCATGTGTACGTCTTCAGGCAAAGGCAGAAATCTGCTCCATACTTGAACTTGGCCCAAACTCGGCAAAATTCCACAGGCACATCTTAGAGCAGGGAATATCTTGGAGAACACTCCAAAGGAAATAACATCAAAAACTACAAGATCTATTTGCATTTCTGAAATTTCTAACAATAAATCAAACCCAGCCATACAAGACAGTGCAGAAGGATCACTGAAAATCCAGGCTCCACACACACCATTTCAATATTGTTAAGGTATCGCCGTGTTTCTACTTGCTCATATTTACCCAGATTAAGTGTCCATTATCTAGCCTGTACTTTATCAGCTTGTCTCTGAGGATAATAAAAGTCTAGCTGAAGTCAAGATAAAAAACATCCACTACTCTTCCCTCATCCATCAAGCCAGTCACCTCATCATAGAAGGCTATCAGGTTGGTTAAGGATGATTTGCCCTTCATAAATCCATGCTCACTATTCCAAATCACATTCCTGTCTTTCATATGCTTAGAAATGGTTTCCAGGATTGTTTGCTCTATCAGCGTCCTTGGGGTCAAGTGTCCTTGAGGTCAAGTGAGGCTGACTGGCTTGTAGGTCCCAGCTCCTCTTCGTTGCCTGCCTTGAATGAGTGACATTTACTTTCTTTGCATTCCCAGAAGCCTTCCTCTATCACCATTACCTAAGTTTATTGGTCCTGTCTCTTTCTAGCAGTCCTCGATCCTCAAAGATGGTGCCATGGTCATAAAGCCCAAGTATCTTTAGTCAACACCAGCTGTGCAGCCAGTTGTCAGCTTTCAAGATCTCCTGCAGTCCTTGCTCCTCACCATCATGACCAATGAGACACCACCTGGGCCCCCATGCCCTTGAAAATCACACCAGTGCCACATGGTCGTGCTTTATACGCTCCAGGTCTCTTCTGGCATCATCATTGGTGCCCACGTGGAAGATCAGCATGGGGTAGTAGTTCAAAGGCCAGACAAGCATCTTCAGTCTCTCCACAACATCCAGGATCTGAGTACTCGTTTCACAGCACAAACACAGCTCTGCCTACCCCTCCTTCAGTACATTTGGGAGAGGTCAAGCTTTTTAACCTGCCGAATCTAATAGAAGATCCATTCGATCTCCTCTTCAGCACCCCCACTGCCACACAGGCTGCTGACCTCCTGCAGCTCTACTTGGCAGATTCCTCCCACAGCACACTCCTACTGCAGGCAAGAAGCCCATCTCCCCAGGCCAGCCAGAGGGATCAGGTATCCCCAGAGTCCCAGACATACAGGTCTGCATCTACCTGCCAGAGCTCAGCCTGGCTCAAGGCCTCTGCTGTCCCAGGGTAGTCACTCCTGTGGGTACTGGAGACTCTGCTCTGTAGTGCATCACCACCACTGAGCAGAGGGACAGCATCTAGCCCCGTCCTGCACATGCTCCTGCATCTGTTAGCTGGGTGCTGGGAGCTGTGCTCAAGAGCTGGCTCTTACACCAGCTGCAAGCCTGCTCTACCCTCCCTAATCAGGGGGCAGCTGGAACAAAAGCATCAAAACTGCTCTGGTCGGGAACAGCTGACAGAGCTCCTTAGAGCTGACAGGTTTTTTCTAGAACACAAAGCCTCCTGTAGGTACCTTTTGATACATAAGTCAGTAGAAAGTGCTTCACAGTGCCCCTTGAGGTCCTCCAACAATCCTAGAAGTTCTGAAAGAACATATCACCCCTTTTCTTGGACATGGGATTAATATCCTTTAAAATTTCCTCCAAGAAACTTAATGTTCAACAGTAAATAAACTTGCAAAAAAGACTAAATAAAATTTATTTACTGTATAATTTTGCACTGCAGCCTCAAAGTTTAATCCCGGAATATCTGCTTTGTTTTTTGCAGTCAAAGACAAAGTAAAATGGAGGAATACTTTAGAATATGCTATTTTCAAAACATCACTTAGACCCAAAAGTGCAAACAGTTACCCATATGCCTAAGTTTATGCACACAGGTGGTCTCAAAGACATCAGACTAATGTATGTGAAATCAAATGTGTCAAGTGTTTGTGGTATTGGGGATCCAGAGTAATACTGGGAGAAATGCTCTGACAAAAAAAAACCCCAAAACAAACAAACAAAACAACAACAACACAAAAACCCCACCAGACAATTTCAATGTAACTTACACTTTTACAATAAAACAGAAGAATTCACTCTGCAGTTAACAGGTTAATTTGTAGTTAAAATCTTTCCTAAAACTATTATAAAGACAATTTTTTTTTTTACACCATATGTAAAAGACAGAAGGCTGCGGCTAATAAATAGCATTTCTCAAGCTATTCTCCAAGTCTCCCAGGGGAAGATTTGGTCTCTTCAAAGAGGTGAAAACCATGCAAAGCAAAAAGTGAAAAGAAAGCAGTTTTTTTTTCCTTTTATGCTTCTCTATTTCTACTTAAGATTCAGCAAAAATAGAGCATTGTATTGAATACAGGTGACTAAGAAGATGATCTCTCACTATGCAGTCGATGTTTTGGGCTTTGCTAAAATACGCATGGAAATTATCCAGCAAAGAATAAAATAAATTACCATAAACACATATATTGTCGAATACATGTATTTTCTTCCCAAAATATGGGATTTTTATTAACATATGGTTGGTACAGAGACAATAATTGCAGAGAAATGCAGAGAAATATTTCAGAAGCTTTCTACACGCTTGAGAATGTTACTTATGGACAGGTTTCAACAGGAATGATACAGAAACCTACCTGAAAAGGCATTTCTTAAAACATCCCTTTAAAAGACTCACTTTTGGTGAGGCATCCAGTTTTCTTGATCCTATCATTACATTAAGAAGAGGTCAGATTTAAATGACTGAAGAAAACATCTATTTCCTTTTGTGGATTCCTCGACAACCTTAATATACCACAGTACCCTTGCTCTGAGCATCTCTTTTTACAACCTGAATGTATTTTCAATGTAGATTTTTAGTTTAGTTTCCTATAGGAGGCAAACTTACACTGTCATATATAATGTCACTTTTTGTCTGTTAGTAACAAATTTGAACTCAGAGATCAAGTTCATAAAATGGGACACAGTGGTAAAGGCACCAAAGCATTAACTTACAAGCTTAACGAAAAAAGACATGAAGACAGAAAAGATCAAAACAGTTTAGCAATAATGTATTGAAACATATACAATTAAAAACAGCGTATGCCAAGAGACCTAATTGTTGTAACAATGCAGTTACAACTTTGTACTTGTAATTGAAATCTTAGAGAGTAAATATGAAGATATTAGACCCCAGGTAAATGAAGTCATTAAAATTGACCGCTATCAAGACCAGATACACTACAGCAGTTCCAGTCAATCGTTCCGGTGGTTTAAAAGTCAATAGTTTAGGCGGCTTAAGTAGAGCCATGCGGTGTCAAAGACAACCTCATTCATGCCTCTTCCACAGAAATGTTCTTCCAAACACTCCCTCCGTGGCTGTACAAGAACAGTGTGAAGAAGGCTTGTGTTGTGCTGCAGGGGTCTGGAAGGAGGGCAGGGGCAGGGCTCTGCAGGGCTCTGCTCCCCCAGCGCCGGCCTGGCTGGCACAATGGCACATCACAACGTGCAAGTGCAGCCCTTAGAGGACTTAAGTAGGCTTGGGGGCTGTGTTTCCTTCATCAGCTCCCTTTTGACAAAATTATGATGCTCAGAGACAGTAACACGACTATGAATTAAAAAAAGATGGTCACTATAAACTGGCATTATTTTGCAGTCCTCTGGTGGGGCAACACATCTCCTAACACAGTGCAATAGGCTGCTGTAGTGTAGTGCTTTCTCTTGCTGAGGTGCAGATGAGCTTCAAAATTAACATTTCATAAAACCCTCAGCATCTTCACATCATAAAAACCTCACATCTTCAAATCATTACAAGTATCACACAATATCAATCTGCTTGCAGTTTTAGCATATTATGTATGTAAGGCAAACACTCCTAACTCCATGTTAATGCAGTTTGCTGTCAGGAAATTTTCTGCCCTTCAAGGGTGGCAGTAGGACAATCAAATTATCTCAGACTCGGGTGTTATATACTTAAAAAAATCTAATACAGACACAAAAACAACACTCAAAAACTCCTCCAAGTTCAGATATACAACCATAACCACAAATGTAAAGTATATTGAAAACTTGTCTTAAACAGTTTGCTTAATATAATCTGGAATTCAAACGTCTTAATAGAAACTATGTAATGGATGCAGAATATCCCAATATTATCACTGATTTTCTGGGGTTTGTTAAGGCTGGCTTTCGTATAAATCTTAAATGCTAAATCTCAAATTCCTGGAATATTTTCTTATCCTGAGGATTCAGGTAAACTCATCATCCCTTCAATGGGATGTCTTTTTAAGAACCAGGAACAGACTGGCTTTTTTTGGAGGCACTGACATTTTGAGCTACTTTGATTTGGAAGAACTTAAACACAAGGTGAAAGGGTTCCTCTGTCCCTTTATAGCTGACTTTCAGACCCAAGGACTGAGAGCGTATTTTTTGTACATGGTTGTAAAACTTGAAAGCAAAGAGGGTGGACTGAGCCCTGACAGTTGATAGCTTTTCTTTTTCATTCACTCTGACAAAAGAACACTTTGCATTTCACAGCTTATGAACTGAATAAATCCTTTTCCTTAACTCAGAAAGGAAAATTCTCTAATGTTTGTACTACTACCTCACAAAGATAAAACAGTTCTTCCACACGTTCTACAATAATAACAAAATTTGACAGATTTTTAATTATATTATTGTATTTGCCCTTCTTTGATGGATTTGTTCAGAATGGTTTCGTTGTGACTACTGCTTTTTATATTTCTTTTCAATTAACTGAAATATTTGGCAGGTAGCTTATGAACTGACATAGGAAAAACATTATGTACATTTGGTGGCCTGCAAATAGAGAGAAAACACACTTGAATATTTATTTTTGCAACCAGTTAAACTACTGAGTACCAAGCAGGTAAGAAACACAACCCAAAAGAACCAGAAACATTAATGAAGAAAAGGTGCCTGTACTACTTTTATTTATGCATTTAATATAAACAATGTAAGTAAGCAAGGATGGATGAATTAACAGCAAGTAGAACTATGCCTTAGAGATAAAGATGCTCATGAAAACTGGTCTGAAAAAAGAATCAAGGTGCTGACAGTGGACAGTACTAAAGGGTTTGAAAGCAAACAGAACAGAAGCCTATCTGAACAGAGGAGCAAACAACAAACTAATGAGGAGGACGAATCCTGGGAAACCACATCTAGATTAGCGTATATAATTACAGGATTTGCAGCTTGACAAAGCAATTGATTATAGCAGTGGATTAATTTTAGAGTCATGAGTGAACACCAAGATCTGAGAAAAAAGCCAACTAGTTTCTTTGGCACTCTTACTCTACTCAAAAGTTGTAACTTACAGTTTTACCTACCAGATGCACAATGCAAAACTAAAAAGGCAATTGACATATGAGTTTAGTTACTTTCAGTGGATATCATGTAAGGACATTACCAAATACAATGAAGACAATGTTTATTATTGCATCATTATTTTTCAGTTCTAATGAACAAGCAATTATAAGACCTTAAACTTAAAATTTTAACTACAACTAACAATCAAATGGTTAATATTCTTTTCAGAAAGAATCCTGAAAATTTGAAAATTGCACAAGGTAAAAGCTGAAGAGCTATAAAGAAAAGGAACCTGAAGTTATACGTCAACTTTATTCATGGTGTTAATTAGATATATAGATATATATATACACACTCAGTGAATCATGTACTGCATATGAGCTCAGTCATCAATGCATCCAAATGCTGATTTCTCCACCACTTGTTTCACTTAACACAACTGTGTTCAATGCTTTTTGTGAATGCTAATGCATAAGGAATGGCATCCGAGGACTGATCACACAGTAATTCCTGAAGGTCCAGTTTCCCCTCACCAAGGGAAGGAGGACGAGACCAATGGGATTTATTGTTTAGAGAGGATCAGGACAGATGTGTACATAAGCACCTTTAACACAAATCTGATAACTTCAGTGTTTTCACCAGCTTGCTCAGGTTAAACTCCTAAGCATACTTCACAAGCTTTAAGAGACTAGTTTGTATTCAGATGCTTATTATTTCTTCAGTTCATACGGCAAGACTCTGTGCTTGACGCTGTTTGGTCAACCTTCCCAGTGCCGCTCACCATCTGTTCTTATGTCTTGGTTTTTCAAAGCAGCTTCAATGGTGCCACAAACAAAAATGATGAAAAGGAAAAGGAAAGATAAACTGTCACATCATATCAAAATATGCAAGAGTTTATTAGTTTGATCAGGATCAAATGAAACCTACGTTGTTGAGCACAAGTGGGTAAGTATATCTATCAAATATAAAGTACATCCAGAGAAATGATAATGCCAATTTTCCATAAGGTATTAGATCAAATTCAGTGAACAAATTAATCCATTAAATCATATTTATCAATCAAATCAAATGGATAGTTTCAGGTAGACTGATGAAATTCAGTTACTCAAAAGGTGCGTACCCAATTGTCTCTGGTTCCTTTTTTACCCTGGAATTAATTGACAGTTCTCAAAACCAGCTCATAGTTTTAGGTAGCCCTGTGAGGAGTGGCGAGTTGGACCCTATGATCTTTAATGGGTCCCTTTAAACTCAAGATATTCTATGATTCCATAATTATGTGATACAAATCATATTAAATTTAAATTCTACATCTGAATATACCCAAGTAAGTAACATTTTTTGGATGAAAAAGCAAAAAAGGTTATGATTCATATGATATCTCTGCAAAAAAATCATTATGCTCTGTACCAGGGCAGTTTTGAATGCATTTGACTCTTACATGTTTATTGGGTCAAATTAGATCTGATCACTTTTGCCTGTAAAAATTAACAAAGCTAGCATACAAGTATGTAGGGTGGCACATCTTGGCAAGGCAAAAAAGTGAAAAAACAGACTTCAGATTATAGAATTTGGTTAAGCAGTTTTTAAGGGCTTTCTAGTCTGTTTTTTCTGCAATAACAAGAAAAGGATCAGGTTAGAACTTGGCAAACAATGTTCTTCTCCTTAACTTATGAAAGAAAATGTATCAGGGGAAAAAAATTCTAGTTAGTGTTGAACCAAAACATATATTTCTCAAGCTTTTTAACTAAAATATTCTATACTCTGCAAAAAAATATTTAGGGGTAAACCTCTAAGATTTTATTTGACATTAATAAAGTGTCTTCTTCCTGTTTAGACCAATCTGGATCATTATGTAACTTTTGCTTCTTTCAATTTCCTAATTTTCACTAGAAAAACCTCTCCAGTTCTACTCAGACTTTAAAAAAAATGCAGACACAGCGGAAAAGAAAAAAAAAGGACTTTATCTCCTTTTCTTCTCACCAACTTCCGTTCACACAGATATACTGTATGAAAAATCATACCAGACAGCATGACTCAGTGTGTCTTGACAATATGCAAATGTATTTAAATATATACTATTCAAATTATTCCCATAGATCAAGAAGTCTAGACATATTCCTATAGGAACACAAACTACTGGAAACAATATTTGAGCAAATATGTAAATCTGATTAATTCTCCAAAAGATACATTAGAACACATACAATGTCTAGAGCTCATTCTATATTCTAAAAATTCTTGTATAATCTACATCTGAAGTACCTGATATCCAACCAATAAAGAAATATGCAATGGGAAAAAGAACACTTGTGGTTTAACAGAAATGCCATTGCTGAGAGATCAACATTACTTGACCTTGATTTTCAAATAAAAGTAATCATCTTACTAAAAGCTACAGAATATTGAACTTTGCTCATCTCTTATAGCATTTGCTTTTATTTACTTACCTGCGCTCGTACGAAGAAGGAAAGACAGTTCAGTGAAACCTACACGTTCACTGATTTATAGCGACTCCTTAACTTCTTGAAAGTAAAAGATTCTTTTTAAGATTCTTTAAACAGTGTCTTTTCCGCTCTTTAAAGATGTGTAACAATCTCTGTCCATTTTTAACAGATGAGTAACATTGTTAATGGTAGAGTAGAAGACATAAGAAAATAACTTTTTCAATCAATTGTTCTAATTCTATTTCATGACATTCTAACAGTTTTTAAATGCTCTTTAAAAATTTATAACCTCCTTTATAAGTATCTTGAATTGCAAGGCAGAAACTGCCCCTAGACCAAAAACGGAAATCTTAATATGAGAAAATAAAATTGTCTGCTTTCCATGAGGTTTGGCTGAAAATGTGTGGCCAGATAACATACGCATATTTACATATTTACTTTGCATGCACACAATGACCATGACTGCAGTCAACCAAGCATTAATTTATCAAATAGATCATTTGTGCAGCAGATCTTTGGTAAAATACCATTAAGTTATGAAAGCAAATTCACATACATCTTTGCAGGCACACTTGCATCTCTGACCTTTTAAATACCAGGCCCTATTTTTACCGTGATTTACCTGTCATGTAGATGATCATTAGGTACTGATGTAGAATGCTAATGACTGAAGCTCAGTCAAGGCTAGTTTATATACATTCAGTGCTCACCTGGGCAGGACTTGGCCCACGCAGGTGCACATTTTAGCTGGTTCACAAAAGAATCAGGGACAAAGGTTGAAGGGGCTACAAATTGAAGAGGCTACAGAAGTGCACATTCAAATAACCAATAGACCAGATCATTTAAGCTTGGAATAATTTCCAAAATGTACATTGGACTTGCAAGAATTAAAATCTATATGCTGACATCTGGCAGTGCTACTCAGAGCCAGGTCCAATACAATCTTCATTCAGCACCTGCTCTGTGGAAAGATGTGCAAAACTTGAAAAATCAGTATTTTAGGGATTGTAGAGGAAGCAGCAGCACAGAAACCGGGCAGTGCCCATGGCAGTTAGTCACCAGTTTTGTAGAATCACAAATGTGTCTCCAGCAGCAGAAGCAACTGAGTCAAAAGGGATTAGGATGGTGTTCATACAGTCTTTAAAAGAGGTCCATAGCACAGAATGAGCAGAACAACAACCTAATCGTGAGAATGCCTGTGCCACCACAATGGCTACTGTTTAGGATACAAACAACACTGTCAAGGGAGAACTGATTTCTCTGGTTCTCCCAAGGCCTATCTATGATGCTGGTATAAATCCCACACAAGAGCTGTGGAGGGCCAAGGGGGTGAGGAAAGAAAAACTAAGTGCAGTAAAAATTTCATCCCACAAATATAAAGCTGGAAGTGGGGACTGAGTTTAGGATGGGCAGGCAGTTTAAACCTACAGAGGATGGGGGAAGGGGGTGGTCGTGAAAACTCCCTTTAGAGACCCCAGGTGAAACTCCACAGCTCCTCTAGGAAAATTTTAGTTCCCTTTCACCTTGGGAGAAAGAGCATCGAAAGTCCAAATACAGTCATCAGAATACACCCAGGAATTCTTATTTACTAAGTCTACACAAAGCAGGATGTGGAAATACAACCTTACACCAAGAGCTAAGCACACCACCATGGACTATCTACGTACAGGTTGTAAAAAGATACGTATTTAGTTTTGATACAAACTTGCAACATTCAGACTTAAAAAGCTGCTAGGGCACACAGCTGACTTTCTGATGAGACTGATGTATAGAACGTTAGCATTACACTGTCTTAAGCTGACACATTATGTTCTTTTGGGAACTTCCACTCCACAGCCTAATTCCTCCCACCCTATTCCCAACTCCTTCTTCAGGTAGCAGAAGTAAATTCAAGATTTGTTAGCGCAGCTAACAAATTAGCAAATACATGTACATACTAGTTAGTTTACACGTTCTCTGCCCTTAACATTATCACTGGTACTGGCAGTTTAACCCTAAAATAAGATGCTGCTCAGAATATCCTCTCTTTCTAAGGTACAAGTTGACTTGAACAGCTGTTTTTATCTCAGAGGGTAAAGACATGAAGTATACATTTCAGAATCAGTGTCCAACTATTGCACACAGCAAAGCAGGCTTTTCTGTGAGATCTGAACTGCTAAAACTAGTCAGACCATTTATTCCAGTGCATTACCCGTTTAGTAGAAAGTAGTTCTTTTACTAACAACCAGAATACAACATAAAGAATTGCAATAGTTGGAAGGAAGAACACTAAACTTTCTTTCTTATTCCTAGTTAGCCAATGCAACAATAATCTCAGTGAAAAATCTCATTATCAAACCCACACGTGACAGAAGTCTAACTTTCTTGAAAAATCTTGTTATTTTAGATAGTACTGGCACTCATTTATGCTGTAGGTGATTAATAAAAAAACCAAAAAACATATAATGCTTAATACTCCTGGACCAACTGCATGCACGTTCACTTCTTCCATTTGAAGTAACTGTATTTTGTACTATATGTTAGACGGGCTAAAGTGGGCTTCATAGAATAGCTATCAATAAATCTTGTACAACACCACAATGATACATATCACTAAAGTACAAACATCAACATGGATTATGACACAGAGCTTAAAAACCCATATGGCTTCTGCAGAAGTAGTACAATATTATCTCTCTATAGACCTCAAGAGATCCTCAAGAATCAAGGGACTGCAACAGTGCCAGGCCCCTGTGTTCAAAAATATTATCAAGTCTTCCCCAAGCTCCTGAAACATAGGCCTATAAATAATGAGATTTAAGATAATGATCGTCTCTATCCTTTTTCTTCTCTAGAAAGAGCTTAAAATTCTCACTTCCAAGCTTTTTCCAGAATAGCAAGAGTTGCTTTTTTTCTAGGGAATTTTGGCTTATCAGAAAAAAATAATCTGATTTCACAGCTGAAGCTCTAGGATAAACACTAAATACTGATACATAGTATTGCAAGAGCAGGTAACAGAATGTGGCATACATCTAGATCTTTTACTCATCACCCATCTATCACACGTCCTCAAACATGTAACCAAATGGGCTTTTTCAAGTAAAAACACTGCATCCGTCTTCCCCAAGACCAAGTATCTCCCTTGCATCATTTCATTATGATATATGACTCAGTTATACACACCTTTACTGAAAGGACTCTTGTGGCAGCATGGCCGTTAGGAAGTACCTCTGTACGTTCTTAGTATGCAGCACTAGCAGGTATAATGGCTATTATTTTAGAGCAGTCTATTCTCTGCAGGGCAAGAAGAACTAGCTGCTTTCTTCAGGGCGTTAGTCCTGAGAGTTCAATGTGGACGTTACTTGGGAGGAAAAACAGCAAGCAGAAGTATTACTCTTGGAGTCATGCACAGGCTGTGTGTCTCCACACGTCGTAGCCAGGAGAAACAGAGTTCAGAGCTGTACATCTGCATCGTCAGCTGGGATGCTGGGGATGGAGGAATGGGGAGAGACAGGAAGGAGAAGGACAGGAATGGAGGGAAGGAGAAAGAAGGGAATGGAGAAAGGGAATTCTGCCTGTCAGGAAAGAGATCTCAAGAAAAGGAACCCAGTCATCACTTCTCAAACTGTCTAAAATTGGGGGTGAAGTTGCAATTCTTACATAGATACGTTGTCTCTAATTTCGTAGGCTTAGATTTTTCAAGTGATCACTCACAATATGCTATTTACATGTAGAAGATGGACTGAGATTTTTAGATAAATTATTTTAAACACAAGTAT
The DNA here is from genome assembly GCF_000710305.1 of Buceros rhinoceros silvestris. Taxonomy (NCBI): domain Eukaryota; kingdom Metazoa; phylum Chordata; class Aves; order Bucerotiformes; family Bucerotidae; genus Buceros; species Buceros rhinoceros. Next base: position 32,092 of record NW_010399653.1, read on the forward strand.
TGTAAGATATGGAACCAAATGTGTACAATTACCACTTTAAAAAGAATCATTTTCAAATCATATATTTTACTGGTTCTGAATAAAAGGTTACAAATGTTAAATGTTCAATTTTCATAATTAATTTCCAAATGTATTTTTTAAACTGGGGATTAACTTCCCCTATCTAGATTTATCTAGAGTGACATTACCACAAGCTAACTCTTCCCATCATAATTTTTGAACCAAGCTAAGGGGATCTGTACAATTTACCACCCAAGGAACCATATGGCCAGCTTAATAAGCGACCAGCTTAGTCAGCAATATGCAACAGGGCTCAGTTAGATAGACTGGCTCTCATTTAGTCAGTGACCTTTTTTTTTTTTCTTGGTTTGTTAATAATTAATTGTGTGTGCATCTCCTAGCCACTGTGCATCTATCAGCCAACTGATAAACATGCACTTCCATTACAATCTTCCATTTCAGAATATTATAACTTAACTATAAAATCTTGCCTTTGGCAGAAACCTGGTGTTCAACGTCTCAAAAGATGTATGTAATACGCTTTTTAAATGGGGCAACTAATAACATTTTTAAAGATTTTTAAAAGTGTATTTAACCAATTTAACATGTATTATGCGTGGACCCCCAAACATAAGCACACTAAAATGACAACACTAAAGCCTTTTATCTAACGTTATGACTTAAGGAAACCATATTGTTTTCCAACATTTAGACCAGGACATGAACATCACGGCCGCAAACAGATGTCTACCATTTAACACTAACCTCAGCATTGTACCATAAAACACAGAGGAAAAAACACAAAGGGGGCCATTTATACTATCCTTATTCACAGCACTGGGAATGGTACCTGTAGAAGTCTCAATGTACCTGTGCAGCAAGCCAGGGCTGGGGCTTTACTGAACTGGGGAATTTTGGGGAAGAAATTAGAATTTTCAGTTTGACAGTATTAATGACAAGGGAATAGCCCTAGTGAAACTTCCAGGTTTTGTCACTGACCTTGAGAACTGGGGACTATGTGAGGTAGTTCTTGACATATTCAAGTTTGGTTTTGCTGGCTTTTCCAAGAAATGTATCATTGGAAACCTATAGCCTTATCCACAAACACTAGAAATCAAAATCAGATAATTTCACTGAAGGAGACACAAGCCTCTGTCCATGTATTCCACTTCCACATGCCCATGTCTCTTTAGACCTTAAGAGCAACTTTACAGTTACAGATATGAGGTAAATCATGTTGACTGAAATCCGTTTTACCTCCATCATAGTATGCAATTTATATTAAACATCAGTGTTTTGAAATATATTCTGACTCTATAAGCAAAAGAAAATTATTGTCAGTAGTTTCATGAAGATACACATTTTTTAAAGTTTATCAACACGACAAGGCATGCTGTTTGCCTGATAAATGAAGAAACACATGCAAATTATAATTATTTTACATTGCATGGGAATTGTCATGTATAAAACAACTGACCTGCAAAAAAATTTCAAGGCAAGACTATAAATTAATATACTATGTACAGTAATGTTCAGGAATGTATTTTCTGGTTACAAAATGATAGAAAAGTGTGAGGTTTTTTCTTTTCATTTCACTAAGCTAATTCTCCAAGGAAGGTTTTACTGAGCTTGTCAGACAACTATGTTCCCCTCCTTAGAATAATTTACATTAATGGAAAAGCAGTTGTGAAAAAAACAAACTGACAGAACTCAATAGCAATGCAAAAAGAAAAAATAAGGTTGCTTGCCTAAGTCTCATGACACATGTTCAGAGCTATCCAGAAGATCTGAACTCAAGCAGCAGATTATCTGCTTGTGGGGAAAAATTATCCTATAAACGCAGGGCATTCTGTGTTTAAGTTTCGTATGTGTATATTCTGAATAGATACTAGATAAAAAGCTCAATAAATATTTACAGCTCTTTAAGCTAACTTCCAGAGATCCCTAGACAATTCTTGCTCAAATTTACAGACAATAAGACTGTGCCCAAGTTATGAGCAGTAGCACTTTATGCTGGCTTTGAACAAATTCTATAAATAATATCTAAAGTGCAGAGGGTCAGTGAAGAACTAGGTTCCTTGTAGCCTAATCTCATAGATTAGGCTGTGACAGGTAATAAAGTGATTTTTTTTTTCTGTTTTAAAGAGAGAGAGAAGAAAGAAGACTGAAAAGACTGGTGTGGAACCCATCAAACATAGAGTAGGTTTGTACAATCCAGATAGTAAATACAATCATATTATCTAAGATGAAATTAATCTCATGTAGGAGTGAAATTAGGGGGACTTAGGGCCTTAGAGTTGTTCTTCCTTTCCAACAACTAAAAAAGCAACCCAAGACAATGAGCTCAGCTAGTATATATCTACATCACTGATACTTTGCAATGAACCCTATAGCACTTTTGGAATCATGTTTTTGCCTTTCACTTCTCACTTGAATATTTTTCTGGACTGCTTTTGTATTATACACAATTATTTTAATTATATGTGAGTTGTTTATGATTATAATTTTTACATGCTTCCACATAAATTTAAAAAGCGCAACAGCATAAGCTTTCTGTGTCATTTCTATGTCATAGAACAGTTGTCATCTCAATTCCAGTTTTTGCTTTAGCCCACATTGTGCATTTTCTATCTGTAGTAAAATATGGACAATGCAGTGTATTTCAGGTTTTCAGAACTAATCACGAGTCCAGCTCTGCTAAAAAAGAACTGAAGCTCTATCAGAAAACCAATGCCATCATAAAGTGTTTGTACACAACACAGAGCTGCCAGATCTTTGAAAAATAGCCAAGAATTGCAGAATGATAGACTGTAAGAGAAAAATTTTTAGAAAATAATATCTTTTGTATTCAAGCTTATAAAACTTTAATCTATCTAGAAGAAGAAAGGTCTCTGGAAATCCTGGCTTCCCTCTGTGTATTCTGTTCTCCAGCTCTCAAAGTTTGATGTTTCCAGTCTTGCTCTTTTGGACAACAAAAGGAAAGGAATAGCAGCTATATGATGATCAGATCTTGTCCATACCATAGGTTCCTCTGTCATGTGTATCAATAAACATAGCAGGGATTTTCAATGCCATTTGATTTTACAGGTACTCAGAGACGAAGTAGCAGATATCCATTTCATCTTCATATGACTATAAAAATTCCCTCTGAAATGGCCTCTGTCTGCTTTCTGACATGTCAGCTGCAGGTTAGATCACAATACACAGAAAAGGTGCTTGGCTGCCTATTCATATCCTATATATGGCACCTCTGCTTTAAAATTCTGAATTTTTCATTTACTCCTTCCAGGTGCTGATGTTGACCTGAAGTTTTGTGGGGAAGGCCTGGGACTTTACATTGAACTTGAATAGGACTTGAAGTATGTTTCACCTACTTTGGCCTCTTCCCTGGTAATCAACATCAATTGTCTCAGACTTAAACGTGAGATAATAGCAAGTAAAGCAGGAAAAAAGAAAGTGATTATTGATGTAACTCCTAAGCATTTACAGCACTAGTTACCAGAAATTCCTATCCAACTAGCATTCTTTTTCTAATACCTAGTTTCCTCTTCTGATTCCTCATTTCCCTGTTTAAAGGCCGATTAAGCTATAGACCTGCCTCTTAAGTGCAATGTTTTTGGGATTGCTCATTCTGGTTATCTGGACAGAACAACTCCTGCATGCTGGACACTCACCAGCTGGCAACAACCATCTGATGCAGAGCATACTCTGATGCTCAGTTGATTCCATATGCCCTTTACTAACTTCTTATAATCACTGAGAGTCAGGTAACACACTGCTACATTCCCAGGGTAATCTGACATTTATAAAGCATCTGCCTAGCTTGTTTATTGTTCCATTAAGCTCAGGCCCATTCATTGACTCTACTCAAGGGAGCTCCCTCCTCCTCTGTCTCACAAGTACAGCCTCAGCCTAGTCACCGGCTCCGCAAAGGACTTTTATCATCCTCCTTCCACCGCTGTCAGCAACAGTCCACTCCCTGCAGAGCTCCCTGGTCTTTGTACCCAGTGCTCAGGTTGTCTCTGACGTGCCTTTCCTCCAAAGCCTGCCCTCAGGTTCATGCCTTCAGCCTGTCACTCACCTTCACACACAGGCCGTAGCCTGAAGTGTTCTGGTTTCCTTTCTTTTCCCCTCCCGGCTCGCTGCAGAGATGGCAGCTCTCTACCAGCCAGGAGCCCCCGAAATCTGCTGGACCGCCTGGGTGCGACACATAATGCACTCCCTTCTCCAGCTCCAGAGCAGGGCAGTAGAAGCCGCTTGCTGATAGCACAAGTGTTGCACTGCAATATGACTCCTGCTTTCTCAGCAGACCCCAGTGTATTGTCTCCCTCTTTTCAAAGAGTCAATACAGAGAGCAAGTCAAGATAAACCCAACACAAGGCCCAGTAACACTCCTCAGAACACTTTCCCTTCAATTCATTAACTGACAATGTATTTCCACACTCGTAAGTTTAAATGCAGCAGGCAGCCTGAAACGAGCTCTTTCAAAATAAGCTTTTGAGAAAAAAAACAGCAAATGTTCTCTTAAAATGTAAATATATTCCCTCTATTACACTGCTTTTTTTCCATTAGTTTTATAATTTGATCATGGTTGGTTTGTTCTCATTTCTTTCTTTCTTAAAGACCTGTGCCAGTACTGGCTCAGCCATCCTCTAAGTATTTGTGTAAATGGCAGTGCCCTTAAAGACATTAGTAGTTGTTTTGCTAGTTTATTAGGGTCTGAATAAACCATTCACAGAAAACAGCACAGGAAACTGTGTGGCAAACATGAGCCTTGCACTTAAAAAGCCAACAATGATTCAACAGAAGAGTTGTTATGAATCATATTATATACCTCTGAAAGCCTTGGCTTTGAAAAGACTTAGCTTTTAAAGCAAATGGATTCAAAAGGATAAAAAAAAAAGTTTATTAAACATTTTTGCTAACACAGCAGACGCTGAAACTTGTAAAATCAATAGGCCTCTCCAACCCTGACAATGCTGTGAGAAGTTTTACAACCAACATTAGTGATGCTCAGTTATAGTGGCGATATACTAAAGTTTATTTTGAGAAAAACAGGAAAACCGGAGAAAAAAATCCCTCCAGCAACAAAAACAGCCTCTTATGATTAAATTTGGATACGCTTAAATTAAAACAGTGAAACATCACAGTGTACTGACAGATTTATCTTTAAAAAATATTTTGCATTGTATCGTTGAAAAGCAACACAAATACATAGTATAAAATACTGTGTATTTGCTGTTCTCACCGTGAAGCTGCAAAGGGGTTTTTTATGTAAGAGAGGGGAAAAAAAGCAAATTTTAAGATAGAATTTCAGCTCCTTAGCCTTTGCTGTCCCTTGAAAGAACCACAGAAACAGGGAAGCAGAAAAACAGACAGCTGTGCCTTCCATGTCATAGCTCTTTTTCATGACAAACTCTGCCTGCTGGACAGCAGAGTACAGACGAAATCTTAGCTGGAATAACTGGAAAGAGCTTTGTCCATTGCTAGTTGTCATTGTTGACATTGCTAGTTGACATTGCTAATGTCCAACAAGACATTGTCTTAAGATACGCTTCAGATTTCACAGACAGAAGAATAGGAGAACAGAAAGGTTGTCTCTGAGGGTTAGTAAATCCATGGGTTTATAAACAAAGATAAAATTGTAAGTTAACAAAGTATTCTCAGACAGAACATTTGTAAAAGCTTATAAAGCAAACATGCAAACTCAGGGCCCAACATGCATTACCACGAGCTGGAAATCAGTTCATATCTAATTACAGTATCAATATTTGCTCATTTCTAATTAAGAGTCATCTTCAACTTCTTTCTTCAACTTGTGCTTCTAATTTGCTCAGTAATTTATTGCCAACTGAAAAACAAACATACCTTATTAATACTGGATAAACAGCATTCTGCCTTAATAGTGTCAAAAAGTTAAACAAAATGGCTGGTAATCAGGCAATCCTGATTTTCTCTAAACTTCTTATTCTAGGATGGAATTAAAACTTTAGACCAAGGAGGGCAGCATATTAACCATTCTGTGGAAATTATCTGCAGAAAACTTCAGTAAGATCAGAACAAAATACACCGTATTACTGAAACAGAAATACATTCAGGTCCAAAGCAAGCTACAAGACACTCACAGAAAAGAGCTTAGTGAAGGAAGACAGAACACAAAACCTAAGCCAAAGAAATGAAACACAGAAAACGTACAATAGGAAATTATATATCTTAAGTCCAGAAAGATACACATAAACATAGCTAGAAGAAAATGTTAGGACCTTCAGATGAGCACAGAAAATAAAGAAATACATAATGGAGAACTGGATTCTACAAGCAGAAAGTGAATCAGAAGATACGGTAGCGTTACAGTGTAAAATAATAACACAGTCTGTCAAGTATACTCCATTCCTTTGATTACCTAATCATAGTGAGATTATTGCAATGTTAGAAATAATGCTGCACAGACCAGGCAGAACAGTGTTAGGGCTCAAGGTTAAGACTCAGAAATTACAGATATGTTCTCCTTTTACTCTTTGGGTAGCAGTAAGCTAGATGAAGTTTGTGACAGAAGAAAAACTACTAAACACACAACAAAAAAAGGAAGCAGCAGCAAAATCAAGAGTTTTTAACAAAGGCAGAAAGTTAAATGAATAAACTGAATTCTGTAAACCTGTATTTTTCTAAACGACATGTTTTATAATCAGTACATGACCTGGTGAGCTCTCTCCACCTTTTTCAGAGTTTTAATAAAAGTTACCGTACCAAATCTAAGCCTCCTGAGAATATTTGAGGAAGTATACCTGTTCACTGCTGTATAAAGAATTCATGCAGTATTCTGATCATCTGGGTAGGATTTAAGAATCAAGGAAGATGTATGTATTTTTGAAAAGGAGAACAGAACTGCTGTCACTCTTTCAGCAGGCTGAAGGGGCTGGACAGAGAGGCTGGACATGGACTGTACAAAAGGAAGAGAGTCAGAAGCACGTTTTACTGTGATAACCACCTGGCCAAGGATCAGGAGCAGCTGGAAGAAAAAGTTGCCCAACCCGTACACAAGAGGATGGCTGCAAGCATGGCTTGGGAGTGAGTGGATTGCTCAGGCATGAGACACAAGGGCCAAAACAGAGGCAAACTGCTCCACCACCTGCTGAAGCTCAGAGCAGCGAAGATGTTCCTGGGGTGGATGGAGCCCTTGTGTTCTAAGATGGAATAGCCCAACCTGAGTTTAAACCTAGCAATTTGGAAGTTTCCAGTGTTTACAGAAATCTTAACACTACCATATTTTCAATTGTGTTGAAAACATCCTTTGTTTAAGTGGCAGTTTGGATAGTGTGCATATATATCGTTAATACAAGGAGGAATTTCCCAGGACTTTTGTTATCTTCCTTCCGAGCCCCTCACTTCATGCTACCATTGCCTTTCCTCCATATCATCAGTCCTTTTACATTCAAGTTCTCCTTACATCTGTTTCTGGTTTTCTTCATATTACTTGGATATGAGAATTACCTGGGGATTTATTTTCAATTGTCAGTATCTCCAAAGCAAGGCAAGTTGTCAGAGGTGCATGAAAACACAGTAATATCAAAGAAATTCGGGATATAAACTTACTTATTCATTTCCTCCAACTTAGTAGAAATAAACAGAAGTTGTCCATCCTCACATTCCTACATAGAATCACAAAATCATTTAGGATGGGAAAGAACCTTGAGATCATCAATTCCAACCATTAACCTAATGCTATCATAACTCTGAACATTCCAGTTCTTCTTAAGATAGGAGTATTGCAGATGGTTACCTTTCCGTAAGTGGTAGTACATGCTGACATTTAAATATTGCTAAATTACGTGTACTAGACTCCTACATAAGAAAAGAAAGAAGGCAGGTAGGTAGGCAGGCAGGCAAGAAAGGCAAAAAAGGCAAGAATAAAGGAAGGCGGGAAGGAAGAAAGGAAGGTAGGAAGAAGACGCCGACACTTTTTGACAGTGCTTGTAAGTGCAAAACTGACATGCCTACAAAAATGAATCTGACAACAAATTAAAACAGTACATTTTTTCAAAAAAATACACTGATATAAAATTATGAAAACATACTGTTAGAGTTCCCAAGATAGGGTTCACTTTCAGGCAGTGTTTAACCAGATGGAGAAAACCCATCATCAATAGGCCATACCACAAAAAAGCACTGAGGCTACTCGGAGGACTGAAAATATCAGAAAAATCATAAGAATTACAGATAAAAATCCCATTAGTTCATCTGAAACACTCGAATATTTTGGGTGCTTTAGAAAAGAAAGTGAAAGAGACATCGCCTCTCAAAATAGATTTTTATCCCTGATGTTTCCTACTCTAATTTAAAATGTCTTAAATTTTAAAATTTCTTGAAGAAAGCTCTTCCACAATTACATATATCTCAATGTCAGGTAGCTGTTGTTATTGATCTAAACTGCCTTTTTACTAAATGATATCCCATTACATCCAGTCGCATTTCCTTTGGCACATTTTACATGCATTACCAAGTGAGGCTTACCCTAATCAATGCAAAGAATTTAAGCACATTTTTGCTACCTCCCAGGTACTCACATCATTCCTTTTTCTCTAGGTAGTTGTCATGTTGCCATTATTCATTAGTTAGCCGAACAATACCTTTGTAGATTTTGCTTTTTTTTCCCTTTCAGTTCTGTCTGTCCACCCTCTTAATGATACCTGTTGGTGGATAAGGAGGTGAGCATACATATTCCAGCAGTTTTCTTACCAGCATGTTACAGAAGATCCCAACTTTGTGATCTGGTACCTTCTCCAAGCAGATTGCAATCGCTTTTGATGGGATGAAAACAAATGTCTTGCCATCCTTAGATCTCTTGATTTGCTGATAACATGGAGGAGGTAAATAAACATAAGTAAATGACAAAACAACTTTGTCTCTGCTGTGTGCTTGCTTGAAGCAAGTTTGGCAAAAATTCCTTATCTGTATGACTTTCCTTTGACTCCTCCTCCTTGCAATGAATATGCTATGTTGAATTCATCCTCAGCTCAGTGTCCTGACACATTTGCAGCAGTATCTTGACACCAAAAGTTGTTTTGAAGCATATAGCAGAAAACACAGCACCATCACTCTCCAGAGCAGACATGGGTGTTTAGGGGCAGTGACTAAGTTCAGCATCAAGTCTGAGATATGTCTCCCTGAAGTGTAGCTGGTTAGAAGCTTAAGCATTATTGAAGGAAGATAGTCACATTGAAAGATGCAGTCATTCCCTACATCCTCAGCGACATCTCTCTCCTCAGACTGTGTATGGAGCTTGAAGGAGAACAGGACACTAAACAAGGACAAGAAACGCTCCCTATATGACTGTTTCTCCCACAAGATACAAGAAACAAACTTAGTCCTTACTCCTCTGCTGAAGCAGATATAACTTTCTACTTATACAGAATTACTCTCATCCATTGAAAACTGTTTTCTTGCACTTTCTGTCTAGACAACCAGATAAAAATGACAAAAAAATTACACTTCAGAAGAATAGCCCAAAGCAACATTCCAAGTGTGAAATGGCAGAAATTCTCTGTACCTCAAAGGAATGAAGTTTTCCTTACTACTGGGAATCAGAGGCACTATTTCACTTAACTTGTCCAGCCATGTTGAAATCTTCCTCTATAATCTCTTCATCACTCTCATACTGTACTAGCTGTGATTCTCCATCTAAATCAGCAACTCGAATGGGCCATCAAATGATAGATTTTTCTTGAGATGTGAAACTCATATACTGCACATGCTACATGGCATCTTCTGGGACTTGAAATTGTTAGGTGTAGTAGTTACAAATGCAAATGCATGCAACAAGTAAGTCAAAAGAATGGAAGAAAACCTGAAAAAGTAGTGATTCCCTTCTATCAAAACTGAAAAAACACCAGCAATGGAACAATTTTTATGTACTCATAAACTTAAATGTCGTCTGTGAAATAAACATCAGAGAAGAAATTTCACCTTTCAAAATTCCACCAACATCAATGCTGGAGTATAGTACTAATCTCTCTGCATTTTTCCACTGTCTCCTTCACCACAAGAAATACTCTGGTTTAAAATTCTTTGACTGATAAAAGAAATGTCTTTGGGTTTGTATCAAGTTTAAAAGTCCTTCAGACAACGATCCCAGTTTTCTTATGGACATGTTTTTACCAAGATGCAAATATATATATGCATGTCTCCCATTAAACTCCATATGATCTTTATGCCAAAAGAAAGATCTTGGCCTTCTGCAATTGGCCATACTGGAGAACTAGCTACAGAAGGCGGCATGTTTACTGTTTGTTTATGTATTGAGAGTGGAAGAAATAAAAATTAAAATAAATACAGTGAAATAAAATATAACATAAAATTAAATCAAAATAAAAATAAGAAAGTCTATAAATGGAAAAATATTTTTTTACTTCAAATAAGGTCGTCTTAATCAGATTCTATTCCAGTTGCAGTGGCATACAAAACTTCATAAAGCTGATACAGATGTGGATTTTACATATTTTTTAGCTCTTCAGTTATTCATTTGGAAAATAACTCATTCCCTACAAAGGGTTTCTGTGGCTCCTAATGAAGACTGTAGCACAAATACACCATGGGGTTCTGGAACACACTGGGTCTACAGAATGAATGCAATTCATAATCTTCCCTTTCCTTTATTTCTCTTGAAGAACAACTAAAAACATTTACATTCTAAGATTTGCCAGACAGACAGCAATTTTACATGTTCCTGCCCAAATCCCTGCCTTGGAAATAGAATTGGGAAGGACAAGGCATGTGTCGAGAAACACGAATGAAACCTTGAGTTTTAGGAAGTTAATAATGATATTATGAAGAGATTAGGAGGTTGCTTTAAAAAATAAGGTAGGAGAATCAGATTTCTGGTCTGCCTAATTTAGTATGCCTTGCTCTCATGAAGAGGAATAAGTGGGTCTGTCATTTTAACACATCTAGATGAAAGAAGGACATATTGGCTGACAAAAGCAAGCCCATGAGAGGAGGATGGGAGTCCGAAAAACACCCTAACAAGAATGAGGAAGAACTCACTGAACATCCATTATATCAGCCAAGCTGACAACAGAAAACTTACGTGAAAGGGACCATCGATGATGCCTCTGAAGATGTCAGAGAAAAAAGAATCTTGGGTAATTTTAATTGAAAATCTTGATATTTTTCTCAAAGGAAGGAAAAAGCACAGCAAAATAATGAAGATCAAGAATTAGTGCACTGGGGAAACTATACATTGGAAAGGAAAACATTAAAATGACTACTAGTGATCAAATGAGTATCTGCTTTATGGATGGGCCCCAAAGAAGTGTGAATTAAGCTGAGAAGAATGCTAGCACGGTTGATGAGTTTTAAATTAAGAAATACAAAGGGACATTAGAAGGATTTGCCTCATTTGTTTTAGCTCTGTTATTCAGCATAGGGGAAGAAAGGAAAACATGAAGCTCTGGAAGCAGATGAAGGTCTGTGCATGGCTGTAGTTTACAGAGAGGGGAAAATGAGTAGGTAAGAATATGACAGTAGAAGAATGATTATTAGCAAAAATTTGAAAGTACAATAAGGGGAATGAGAATATTAATGTTGATGAGAACAGTAAATATGCCATCAAGACAGACAATGAAAGGAACGTGCCAGTGTAGCCTACAGAGGCTACATCCACTAGTTCCTGAAGGAGGCAAATGAACTGAAAGGCAAAGGCAACAAAACAGAGGTGTTAAAATTACCTGAAAGCAGCTGTTATAAGCATTACAGAAATATTAGGGCAATCCTGGCTAGAACGAAAAGCATTGTGGAAATGTGCTTTTAATGAAGGAGTAATTTCTTCCATGAAAGAGAGAAATACTATACTGTAAAACAGCACTGTAATTTATTGACATGACAGTATGTGAGAAGGCATAACATGACTAAAGGATAATCCCCAATCTGAACGAATACATCCACTGGGTTTAACTATCAGCAATGCTAATGAGCACAGTGCCCAAGGATGAGGAGGGCTAACGGTGGAGAAAGTACAGAAAGGCTTTATCCCACCTGAACTGAAAACAAATCTGAAGCCGTTTAATACTGTCAAGTATGTAGTAGTTTGAAGTATTAACCTGACTGCCGGCCTTGCTTACCGTATGAATGTGAACTTCAGAGTGCAATGGGACAAAGCAGGCCAAAACAATGTCTAACAAACAGGGAGCAGGAAAAGCATCATCCAGAATTTGAACAGTTTTTAATTACACCAAGAAGAGCTATAAAGCCAAAAAGGTGCTATTTCAACAGCTTTGAAGAGAACCCTACTTTTCTGTCTGTGCTCAAAAGTGACCTGAAAGCACAAATGACCTCAGTGACTTAATAATAAACTTGAATAGGAAAATCCCTTATTATTATGCTTTTTTCATATTTTAAAGACTTTAATGCAAGTTTCAAGTTTATGATGCAATGCTATTAGCAAGGTAACAAACTACACAAGATGATTCCCTGCTACCTGCTTCTTAGGAATCACAAACAACATGACTACTGAAGTTCTGCTGAATGGAGTTAGCAGGAGACCAGATTTTATGATGGCACTTTTTCTAAAAGGAGTAAATGTTAGTATCTACACATCACAAGCCTAGCAGATAAGAGTAGATGTGAGAAAAAAATAATACCTAATCATTTGAAGGAAAAGATTCTGGCAGACACTTCTTTCAGCATTAACAGACAGTATATGATCCCTGTCATAAATGAAAGCCAGTCATAATGGAGTCAGTATCAAAATATAAAATTATCTGATAATGTCTTTATAGCAGAAATTCAGTTCCCCAGCAAATTTGGGAAAATATTGGTACAATACACACAATGGGAACATGCCCCTTGATGGAAGGATGGAAATGTACCCAACCAGTCCATAGTGTTAGACATGAAGCTTGAATGTTTATCAGAACTATTAAAACACCTAAACATTACCAAATATATTTAAAGATTTGGGGGGAGGGGGGTGTGGCGTGTGTTAGTCATTTTGTGGCAGTGATTTCCAAGCCTGTCAAAGATGTTTTTCTTCCTCCGTTTTTAAAAATTGTAAAAAAAAAAAAAATTGTTGACAGAAAATGCTGGGCAAGTGAAATAAATAAATAAATTAAAAGCAAATATTTAAAATCTAATAAATACAACAAATATATAAATACATACATTTTAAATGTAAATCAACATAGATATAAGTAACAGGATCTGCCACAGCCATTGATTCTTTATAAAAAATTGAACAGACATTTCACAGTGAACATAACTTACTTGATATACCAAATTCCATCACTGAAGTAACCTAGAAGAATAACCATTTAAGATTACACTGAAAGCATTTAAAATTGATAAGATTGTCCTAGCACAACACTTTATTTAGAACTGATTCCATTATTTTAACATTCTTAGGGAAAAAATGACAGGTTTTCATGTAGCTTGAACTTGCAGGCTTTTTGTTTGGCTTGAAAGATTTTTGGCTAGTAAGATGATTTTGACTCACTATTAAGGATTCAAGATTTTGCATATTTTGGTAACACCAAAATTACAGCCTTTGTCATATTTCTTATGCAACAAAGTATACTAAATAGTTCCATGTTTGCCAGAAGCTTATTTTTTTATCTCATTCATTTAACCCTTTAACATTAGGCTTTTAGATCAATTATTCCCTAAGTGATCCAGTAGAAGCATAGCATAAGATCATGTTATGAGTCTAGGAAAATCACTTAGTGATCTGATGTTGAATTTACATAGTATCAAGTACAGTCACGCTGACAGAGCTAAGTCAAAAAAGTACCTTCCATTTACTCAGTTATATTACTAGAAAAAGTTATAATTGAAGTACCTATGTGCAATAGGCACAAAGGGACAAAGCACAAGTATTTTTACTCTTGCCTCTTGAAGGGAAAAAAAAAAATGTAACCAAAAATCCATTCATCTTTAATTTCCTCAATATGACACTATATGTATGATATTCTAATCTTTCACCCAATTGCCACTTTCTGTACACACACTTCCATGAGCATTAGCAGCAGTATCAAACTAGTGGCTAAATCAGGGCAGTGTCTGTATAATATCCAGTACAGACAGGACCCATGGTGAGGGTGCACAACCACAAATGGAATTAACATGCTGCCAGAGATGTGATGTTCAAAAGCATAAGGAAAAGAGAGTCAAAATCAAAAGGTGGATCTGCCTTGAAGTGCTCTTCTGCACAACACACTAAGCAGTGCTGTTCTGAGAGGGATATTAATTTCATTACTTGTTTTGTCACTAATAGCTGGCAGAACTACACAGACAAGGCGGGTGTCCCTACAGCCATGAAAAATAAAAGTAGTAAATCTAATTATGCTAGATCCTCTATCGCACTACCAGGATCGTTCCTCAGACCTTTTGAAAGAAGTGCTAAATTTGTCATGCAATAAATGCATCGTGTAAATACATCACACACACATCAGCACAGGCCATTCTAGATAAACAAATTTTCATTTGCTACATTGCTAAATATTCATCATTGTACTTTCATCACATTACAGTAGCATCAGAAAAGTAAAATAGCAAACACGATACTTTGAGTATTTCAACAGGAAATCAGTTGTATGTATGCAGATAGATTTAAAGTACTTTTAATATGACCTTTAGCTTTATTTACATTTATTCACAAATTTTAAAATCAAGTTTTTTTAACTTATTAAGGTTTCTGCTTAAGCTTTACATCCTCAAAGTTTAAATGGGTCTTTTATTTCTTCCTTCCTTGTACTAAGTAAAAAACACAACTCTCAGACAAAATACTTGATTTTGAACACTTGAGTTCATTTCCTTTTCACCCTCACTGTTCATGCTAGAATCTGTTTCATTACTTTTTATATTAAAGTTTCCTATCTAAAGTACCCAGGTAATATTTAAAGAGATCTGTGTGAAAAATGATGGTAAGTCCTGAAGAACAAGCCACTCCCTTATTACTCTAAGGTTTTTGGTTGGTCTTACCAACTTACTCTTACTCTTTTGGTTGGTCCTACCAACCAAAAAGAAAACTAAGCTGTTAGGTGCCGGTGCAGATGTAGTTGCAGTGAGCCTGACAGGGATGAGCCCAGGCCGTATTTCTCTACACTCAGAGTGCTTTGGGTTTCTTGCACTCCCACCTGTTGAGCAATGGTTACAAAAAGAGCAGGTCGTACTTAAGCAGGCAGATGCCTTAGAGAGATTCTAAGCTCTGTGAAGGCACATCAGGCCTTTCTCTTGGATGCACATCTCTCTTTTTACTTGTTGATTGGCCTCATTAATGACTGGCCAGGTTCCTCTGAACTCTGGTCTGCTCATTATTTTTAACTTAATTTCTTCACTGTAAAAGACTTAGTCCTGTGAGATGCCAAGTGAACAGTGGATGGAATGCTCTTTAACAAA
This sequence comes from Buceros rhinoceros silvestris, assembly GCF_000710305.1. Taxonomy (NCBI): domain Eukaryota; kingdom Metazoa; phylum Chordata; class Aves; order Bucerotiformes; family Bucerotidae; genus Buceros; species Buceros rhinoceros. The sequence goes on from NW_010399653.1 coordinate 47,479, forward strand.
CTTTTTAGCAGTATTTTCACATATAGTTTGGCACACAAAGGTATACTGCTTCTCAAAGATACAGTTTCTTTTTGAATACAAGTTTGATGGTCTGTATTTCTTAATAGCAATTTCTTAATAGCTTTCTAATAGCAAAACAATATTTTATATGTGGTTTTACAGTGCTACTTTAGAACTGTTTTCATGTAGTTACTTCCACAGTATACTGCCGAAATAAACTGGAGAAATATTGCAAAGGTTTCAGAAGGAGGAGCCAGGCATTTGCTTGAATAATGTTTAAAGAATGAATTATGGGATTGATAAAATAAATGCATATTTGAAAAATTAGAAAATCTTAAAAAGTATTATCTTCATAATTTTCCCCAGAATTACTTGAATACTCTCTTGTTTGCCTTTGAATGAGATAGTAATCTCTGGTTTTACTTGATAACTACGGTTACATGAAAAAAAGAAAAAAAAAATCACCAAAGGTCACTGTGTGCACTGGAAGAGACTTTTTAAGAAATGGTAATACTTGGTGTACCTTCCTCCCCATTTTAAATAGAATTTACAATCTGACATAGTACTCTCTTTTATAATGTTATGAGGTTTTTAAACAACAAAGTTGTTTAAAATAATATCTTATTATCTGACTCTTCAGTTCAAAGACCACATTGATCCCTTTGGTCAGTGTCTCCCTTTTGCAGTGAATTAATGCAGAAGATTCATCAGAAGTCTCTCTGGCTTCTGATGCCTTGACCACAGTTTTTTCCTCACAGATTTTCAGATCTCAGCAGGACAGAGAGTGGAATTTCAGTATCATTTTTTTCTGAATGAGTTTAAATGGTGGTTGAGGTGGTTTTAGGCAATGACTCCCATAGACTGCTCTTCCGGTTTAACATGTGTAAGAAGCCTTTCCAAGGGACAGTAAGACATGCACAGCTTTGCTGTCTTCAGCTGGCATGTCTCCCTGACTCTGGCACCTTACATGCTGAAGTTGACATTGCAAAAGGTAGAAGACTTGGTTAAGATGGCTGTGGGGCAAGGTCAACACAGCCTAGAGAAAGTACAGATCCTTCCCTATGTTTAAAAAATAAGACTGTATATGTTCTTAGCAAAAATTCAGAAGATTTTAGAAAAAAAAAAAAGAAAAAAATAAAGACCACTCCATGACCAGCTTGCTCTTGAATATATAATCTAGCTTTTAAAACTTTAAACAGACTATTTTACTTCTGACTATCAAAAGGTAGGGTTGGAACATTTCATCCAGTCAGACAACACTCAGGAGGGGAAAGGGGAGCCTGTAAAAAAAAAAAAAAAACAAAACAAAAAGTGATCTCTTTCATCAGAACATGGTGAAGATCATTATCTTAAGACACACTTGGGCGCTGCTTTTAAATATTTCCTCAGCCAAAACTCAGTTCAATCTCTGTCACCCAGCAGTTACCGAAGTTTTGAGATTACTGCAGTATTTTTTTTTCTAGCCTCTTTTGAACCAAATCATAAAAAGTTCACAAAATAATTCCATTTCAAAGGGGTTGACACAATGGTTAACATCAGCAAAATGTTAAAGTAGTAATTGTAAAAAATAAATATTTGGTGTAATCTTACTTTTTTTTTATTCTAAGACTAATTACAACATGGAAAAACCTGTGAAGTCCACTAAAGTAACTTTAAAAAGTGGAGAAAAAGCGAACTTACATGAAATACAAACTTTGTTACTAGAAAAAATATTTTTTAATATACTTTCAGAACTGCAGAGCTATATAAAGGTTTTTTGGAGACCTGATCACATCAAAGAAAAGAGAAAGGAGATATCCTTATTTATTTATTAAGACATAATTATCACCAGTAGGTTTTGAAATGATCCTGTGTTTTCTCTTCAAGAGATATTTCATGTTTACAGCCTCTAATCCTAAATTTAAATATTTCTTATCAACAATGCAAAGTAGTCAAAATTAAGTATCAGATGTTTTCTAGGGAAAAATTATTTTTACGCCGAAAGAGGCTCTAGGCCTTTTCAAGATTTGAACAACTGGGCGGTCATGTTATACAATTCTTTGCCAGAGGAAAAATGAATGGGGCAAATTATTATATCCGTGCTGATGCTGCTCTATTTTTGACCATTTTATGTTTTGTAATAGTTTAGATCAAACCTGAAAACAAGGTGGATTCAGAATAATATTTAGACCTTGGAGATACCCTTATCTGCCAAGTAATACCATCAGCAAGAGACACATTCAGAAAGATGGTTTGCTTAAATACTTGGGGGAGTGGGGTGGGGGGAATACTTTTTTTAGCATAAGTCCAGAAATGTAGATACTAAAAAGCACTCTAGAAGCAGAAAAGGAGCAAGCAAGGCTAGACTTGCCATGCAAAAAACTATCCTGACAAAATACATTTGGCAATGACCAAGTAGGCAGTTTAAATTTTCTGAAAAATGAATGGTTTCAGTATCAGTCTGTGCTTTCTGGGATTGGAAAGCCTTTGTGTGTGAGTAATTTGTCATAGTTACGGCTGAATAGCTGTCAGACAAAGAAGTTAGGCTGGAAGGTGCATAAGTTATTAATGACTCTTTTGCAAACTACAAAATTATCACAAGAGTAGGCTCCTTTTAATTTTTAAAAACGTCAAGCAAATTTAACAATTTCATTGAAAACTTCGTGGGACATTAAAAAGAAGACGACATTATAATTTTTCCTGTGTTTTTACATGTTTGAGTCTAACAGTGTATTTCAGGATTTTAAGTTCTAAAACCGATGTTGACCTACATCTTTCCACATTTTTGTATATTCGTTTGTACATCTTCCTACATTTCAGACATATTTTTACATTTCTATGTATCTCTAACATTATTTCCTGTTTCTTACCTATATTGTGATTTTATGTCTCTTTCTCCGAATTTTTTCTTTTACTCAAAAATGTTTTCTTCCTGCAAATGATCTCTTTTCAACTCAATCTTCTGAGGACAGACTACTTATGTGAACTAATTTTAACCACCTCTATATCTATCTCGTGTGTCGAAGTTGAATCATTTGTATGTGATTTACACAGTAGGCTCTGTGAGTTTATTTATGCTTTTGTGTATTTGCAACAGCAGCCATGGTGGTCAGAATGTGTGACCTCCAATAAAGAAAAAAAAGTCGCAAGTCTCTAAACTGAGTGAACTCCGCAACTATGCCAGTGACAAACTCACATTGTTGGTCCTCACACTGGATTCAGTTAGGCATCTGTAAGACATACGGCATGCCACCGGCATCTGGAAGACCTACCTGTTTGATGCTTATTAAAACATCAAGCACATTTGCTTACCATAGTCCATAAAGAATAACAGAAATACATGTATCCTGAGTGGCTCATTAGGCTGAGCATGAAGTAGAACACTGTTAATAATTGTACAGAGAATCTATGCTAAGGACTCAAATTGGGAAAAAGATAACGCTTTCAGCAAGAAGTGTATTCTGCCGGTTGGTTGGACTATTTAAAGATACACAGCACAGCAGCGAATTAACTAACTCCCAGCTGCGTCTGTTGCTGTGACCCTTCTTTGTGCCAGCACTAGAATAAACATTCAAATTAAAGGTATTTTGAATGCTACTACTCTGTTTAGTGCATGGTGGTAGATTTCAACAATCAAAGGTGTTAATTCTTTAAGTACATTCTCGACAGGTGTGCCAGTTTCTGCATCGTTTGGACATTTCTGTGATCTGCCAAGAACTTTGTAACAATAATCCACCAAAACGCCACTGTTAAATAGGTTAGTGTGAGCTGCCATCTAACAGTGACCTCTTCTGACTGTAGGCGCTTCTTCACAGTAGGAAACCCTTTCACATCATCTGCACTCCAAACTTTCAGTTATCAAAGTCAGATTAGTTTGATTTCACTAGCACTGAGTCAGTGAAAACCGAGGAAAAGACGGCACAGAGCAGCTCAGCCATATCTCTGTCTGCTGGTTTTAATTCACCCACCCCAGTTAGCAACAGACTGATGTTGTCCTCATTTAGTCATTTATTACTAATAGAGTGGTAGAAGTTCTGCTTGCTGCACCTGCCAAGTCTAGATCCCAGCTGAGTGTTGCTCCTACATGCCTGGACAATCTTTCGAAATTCCTCTTTTGAATCCTGTCCCTTTTTTCCACCTCCCCATTTTGCAGTGTACATTTCAATTCCATCAACAGTACCTGGGGGAAAAAAAAAAAAAAAAAATCCACTTTTGACTATCTGGGTAGAGGAATATCATTGGTATGTCCAGATATAGGCCCATTTGATGGGACCAAATCTTTCTGGGCAGCCATTCATCCTGAAGGAGCGTTCACATTGTGAACTATCAATAACAGTTATGCCTCATGAGACTTGACAGGCGGGTATCTCAATTTCATTTCACTATTCCCTAAGTTAATCTTTTTGCATCATATGTGGCTCTCAGATAATTCACTTATAATTTAAAATCATATTTTCAAAAGGTGGGATAAATCTGCATACTTTTTTCCTTCTCTATAATTCTGTATTGCAACAGACCATTTAAAAGTAGGCAACCTAAGCAGAGTCTGCAATCCACTTCTGCTAACGCTGCAGAACACAGACTGCGGCTGGAAAAATAGCTGCATTCATCTTCTTTAAACTGCCATCTTAGACCTAGCATGAAGAAATAAACGCTCTCTTATGTATATCTAGAATCACAGAGACTCCTGAAGGACTCAGTGTCGTACACATATTCACCTACACAACCACATGTTACAAGAAAGGAGCACTTACTATTTGTTGGAGAACTTATCTAAAAAGTAAGTCTCATGAGTCCACTTGCCAGGCCAGATGATGGGAAGCTTTGGTTTTTCTAGTTGCCCCGTTGCTAAATCTACTGTATGCCTTAGGTTTGTCAGCATAAGACATTCCAGACAGACCTCCCTCCAAGACCCTAGCCAGGAACATCATCTGCTCTTTCCCACCTCGTAAACTGATTAGTACCATATGCTGTCTTTACCGTGATTCTTTAATTTTCTTAAACTGGTGTAAAATGTCTTTGTTTTTGATATTTTTCAGGCTGAACCTGACTTCTGTTTGTCAAGAGAAATCATACTCTGCTATTTACTTTGCCACAGAAGCTCACAAAGGGTGTGAGCTTTCTCCCTCTCCTTAACCCTGCTCATTTTGCCCTTATACAGGCACTGATTTACCAGAGAATAATTCTATCTGTTTTATTCAGTTGTAAGCACAGTGGCTCCTTGCTGTTGTAAAGCAGTTGTACCATTGTACTGTTGTACGGTTTTTCCTCCATGCAATATTTGCATTACATTCATTACACTTTCTCTGTCACGAGCAGAGTAACACACCCTCATAACTTTGAGCATTGTGCTCAGTCATGTAAACAACAGCTGCATTTTCATCTCCGCTCCACCTTTACCAAATTCATAGTCCACATCTATAATATATGACACAAGACAGGTATACACATACAGAAACACAGGCATGTATTTCTGGATTCAATCTTGTCAATAAGTGTATTTTAAAATGAATGTTGCAAATCACAAGACTTTTGCTACAGTGTTTGGTGTATAGTGACTATATTACACACGGAAAGGAATAAATGAACAGATCAAAGTGTCTGTTACCGCTGCAATGATTATTCATACAGCACCAAAGTGTCCCTGATGCTTTGCAGACCACTTAAGCGTAACACCCTGAAACTCTTAAAAATTTAGTGGAGTGCAGAATCAGTATCAGAAACAACTGCGTATTACTGGTGCTGATACCAGACTAGAAGTGTCCCCAAAAGGGGCTCTGAACCGGAGGGTGCAGAAGAAGACAGAACTTGGTGAATGAGAAGTGGAAGACTTTCAACAGAAAAGGGTACCATGACAGAATGTGCTCGTTTGAAAGAAAGAGAGACAAGGGAAACAGCTATTACACTAACCATTTAACGGAAAAAAATTTTCTGGACAACAGTTGGACAATAGCAGATCAGCTATAACCTACACAATAAAACATTTCAGTGTGAGACCATCCCAGGATAGGGGCTCGTTTACATCATGAAATTCAAGTTTCTGTATTGAAGGCTCTGAAATACTTGGCATGAACACCCAAGGAAATTAAAAAAAGAAAAAGGGAAAAAAAAAAAACAGAAAAAAAAAAAAAAAAAACACAAAAAGCAATT
>NW_010399653.1:53619-67156 GCF_000710305.1 Buceros rhinoceros silvestris
AAAAAAAAAAGAAAAAAGGAAAAAAAAAAAAACAGAAATAAAAAAAAAAAAACACCAGAAAGCCATTTTTTCCCTATATGGTTTCAGGAAAAGCTGAGCCACCAGACAGGGAAATGCAACTGCCACCCTAGAAGTGCTTTAACGTGCAATAAGTAAACCGTAAATCCTAATCTTTCAGAAGAAGATATTTTGCAAGGATTTGAGGACTTCTGCTACTTTTCTCCTTAACAAAATGCCTCCATCGCTACATGGCTGGCAGAGACTTGAGCAGGATGAAGAAGTCAGAACTTCTCATCCTTCTTCTGGGAATCACAACCTAAAGACAGCTGTCAGCTGACATCTCCTGAAGCATTTTATACTGTTTGTTGAAAGAATTTGATTGCCTGAAAAAACCCAGACTAGGAAGAAATTACAGGAGAAATGACACATGAAGAATCCCTTTACTCTGTTCTCAAAATAATAATAAAAAAAAAAACCCAGACAAACAAAAACATAAAAAATCCCTACGGCATACCAGAGGGGTGAAATGATGAGAAACAGAAATTGTGAAAATTTGGAAAATTCAAGCATTACAAAGATTTAGGAAAGGAAGGTCCATCTACAGTATCCTGTCCACAGGCGGTGAGAGAAGAAAACATGCGTAACATATGAAAAGTTGTTTTGCACATTAAGATGAAAGGAAGAACAGCTCCCACCTACACACAACCACTCCCTGCCTTTTCCATCGTTCAGAGAAAGGCTGAGCTGGCTTCATATATTTTCCTCCAAATCTTAGGCAGCTCTCAGTTTGGCTTAGGATTTTATTAAATTCATGAGTACTTCCTCTAATCAGAGCAAGGAATACTGTTGACAATGGACTTAGTTTTACAAGGAAACATTTAAAAAGCTATCCTGACATTCAAAGACATAAATGTTAATACAAATTGAACTGCAGCATTCCGTGCTTCTTATTCATTTTGTCAAGTACGTGAGACAATTTGCCTGGGGAAATGAAGCAATAATGTCTGAAGGCCTGATTTTTCAGAGGTGTTAAGACATACAGCTCCAGATGTTATAACAGGAATCCACAGTGCTCACTGGTTCTGCGAATTGGGCAGTGGATATATAAAGCCTTACCTTGTGCTTGTCTAAAAGGTACATAGAAGAGGACAAAAGGTAAATATGGTACTTTCAAAATAAACCCTGTCTCACGTCTCCTTGGGGTGCAAAATTACAAATGAGTGTTACAGATGAAATGAACACTTGAGGTATATTTGCGTAAGCTTTCTTTTCATTCCCATCTGTTGATACAACAGGCCTTCACTCATACTTCAGTGACTAACAAGGGAAAAGTCTTTGGTTAATACTGATTTCTGCTATAACTTCATAAGCAGTTGTCCTGGAAATGTAAGACTTGCCCCTGGCCATGCAGTTATTCTAACTTGAGCTATCTAAGCTCCCTAGTCTTGCAGAAGCGTGTCTTGCTTTGAGATATTGCAGTCTTCTATGTACATTATGTGCCATATGCACCAAACACCATGTAGGTGTAAATCGTTCATATACACACTGCAAATACACACACAAAGGGTATTCTTACTAGCAAAAAATACTTCTAAACATTTACCTTTGCTTTCTAAGTGCCAGCAGTAGGCAAGATACATTCAATCTATGTTTTCATCACAAAAAAAAAAAAAAAGCTTGCTTCTAGGCACATGAAAAAACAAAGTGATTTTCATTCTACCCATGGATAAGGCATTTCCATGAGATGGAAAATAAAAGTTTGTTCTTTGGATCACTGTTAGCAATCTGCCCTTTGCAGAATTCTGAAACACATTACGCCTTCGTAGTTCTATTCAAGAATGCTATAGCTAAGTCTGTCAGCATTTCCATTTAAGTCCCTGTTTTCAAAAGTCTCAAGTCATTAATAGGGTTTTCATTACTACTCACATTTGAGAAAAACTAGATCTTTATTAATCAGACCTCTTGCATCTTAATCTGCCTCTAAGTGTACTTGGCCCTCTCAATAATAATTTGAGTACATCTACATTTTCTGCTCTGCCTCAATCAGCAATACAGGATCATACAGACAGCAGAACCACCGCAGACCAGCCCAATGACGGGTGCAGTTAGCTAGCTTTTCTGACAGTGGCCTCCAACATAAGCACAAGAAATACTACAATGCCAGTCACAGAATGACAGGTTTTGAGTGGCTTTGTGCATTCAGTTCTACTTGTCCTGCCGGTTATCTGGAGGGTACGATTCCAGTGCACACTTGTCCTCTTCCAAGGAGTGGCACCTGCTTCTCTACAAATGAGAATTTGTAGTCCTTTTGTCCATATTCAGTTTCTTCAACAGCACCCTCTTGATGTAAATCCAGCAGTCAAAATAAAGGCACCCAGCCCACTGGCTTAATTAGAATCACAGAATATCGAGTTGGAAGGGACCTCAAGGATCATCTGGTCCAATCTTTCCCAGCAAAAACAGTTTCAAGATAAGATCCAGGTCCAGCACTCTGTCTATCTTAATCTTAAGTGTCCAGTGCTGGGGAATCCATCACTTCCCTGGGGAGATTATTCCAATGGCTGATTGTTCTCATTAGGTTTTTCATCAAACTCTAAACAACCTGTTTTTTCAAATACTTTGAAAATAGTGTAGTTCCACTAATGGCTCCACTACTTTCAAACTCTGGATACTTAACATTTTATCATAGAACAGAACAGAATATTCTTCCATTGGGAGGGACCTACAATGATCATCTAGACCAACTTCCTGACCACTTCACGGCTGACCAAAAGTTAAAGCACTTTGTTAAGGGCACTGTCCAAACGTCTCTTAAACACCCTCAGGCTTGGAGCATCAGCCACATCTCTAGGAAGGTTGTTCCATTGTTTGATGACTCTCTCTGTAAAGAAATGCTTCCTAATGTCCGGTCTAAACCTCCTCTGGAAAGTTAAAAGTCAGGTCATTAATTTAAAAGCCTGCCTCTTTATTTTAGAAGGTAACCAGGCAGATTTTTTAAAATGTTTACCACGCAATTATTAATTTGAAATAATATTATTGTTTTCCCTGGTTTGGATAGTTCCTGCTATTGTTTATCTAGCTGCAGGTTCACCATATACAAAGGAGATAGATAACTAAGTATTTGTACAGTATAACTTGAGTTCTGAAAAGAGACAGAACTACCTCAGCATTGCAGCAGGAAGGCTTCTCTGCAGACAGAAAATCTCAGGTAGCTCAAAGCAACCATAGTGGGGGGTTAAAAACAATACTGATTGTATTTCCTAACCCAACCATACTGGGGCTGTGCCTGGGCTGGGTGACAGAAAGCCTCTCATCATATATGTCAGAGAACATGACTGGCACCCTGAACACCTTCAGGTGAGTCCAAGTGATTTTTTTGCTGTTTATTAAGCATCTATCATTTGTCCTGGGGAAACATTAGGGTCAAATTATCTGCTTCAGAAATAATGATTTAAGATGCGACTGCCCACTTGCATGTTGGCACCCTCAAAGTTAGCTACAGTTACAGACAGGGAATGCACTCTTATCTGTACTTCAATACAGAGGGTGTCAATTTAGTTTAAACCACCACATCACAGCAGAAAAAAAAGTCACTTCATAGCCCATTTTCAGGGCGGGGGTGCCAAGTCCTTCAGAACTGTTTCAGCATGGTGTGTCTGAAGAGCAGTCAGCATAAGAATACAATGAATAATCTATAACAGTTTACAGAGTAAAAATACAAACTTTGCTGTAAAGCTGTATTTGTCAGTTCACATACTGCGTGTCACTACCAATAAAACAAAGACTGCTGAAAACATTAAAAGCTGAAACAATATGAAAAAGTTGCCAGTTAGGATTTTTTTTTAATTATTTTTAATGTAGCTTTGATTTAAAACCAGAAAAAAAGAGTATTTAGAGGAGGAATAAAAAAAAAAAAACCAACAAACCCAAACCCAAAATCTAAACCCAGAAAAAAAAAACCAAAACCACTTAACTGGAATGATATGAGAATCAACAACAAAAAGATTCCAATTTCAGTACTTTGGCAGGCAGTTACTGTCAGGTATCATGAATACTTAAGAGAAACACTTAAAGGAAAATTTTGCCTGCTTCATTTCCTACTTTTCACATAATGACTGACTCTCCTCATCCCTTTAGTTTCTTCTAATTACCACATCTGCAGTATGAAGCAGTAAATTATCTTTTTATTTCATTTGCTTCTCTGACATTTGAGGTCAAATCCAACAAAACATCAGGCTCTGTGCGAGAATAAAATGAAACACTTCAATGCCTTGGAGAATCTGTACCTCAAAGGCAGGTCTCTCTCTAGCATTGCTATCATGTGAATTCTGTTCTTGAATTAAACTATATGTATCCAAACTGAAACACAAAAAAGAGTAACTTTCCCTGTTATTCAACCCAGAGTGTGAGATTCAGATTTGACCTGTCCAATTCCCTGCAAATACAAAATCAACTAGAAACAGCTCTCAGATTTTTGCTTGTCTCAATTTTGGAGAAAATCAGAAATAAAACTAATTGAATTTAAAACCTCAAATAAATTTAAAAATATTCTAGCTTGAAATCTACCTATAGCTTCATTTTTTTGTCCTATATTTAAAGATCTTAAAACCAATTCTTATACTTGTGGAAACTGTAGGAATTTTGTAAGTATATACCTGTTTCCAAGTGCCTAATAATTATTAGTATTAGAAAAAAAATCATTAATACAGTTTGTCACGTGAACATACTGGAAAGAGTTAGTGTATTTTTGAAGATTTACAATCTCTGTGCTGCAATATATTTCAGCTCCTACAATAACAGTTCTCTGGTTTAATGTGTGCTGCATGAATGCGAAAAAGATGGCACAGAGCACTAGGATATCAACTGCCTACTTGGAGAATGATTAAAGATAAATAGATGCTGGCTTCAGCTGCACTGATTGTATTTCCTACCCCAAGTTGCACAATCAGTGTTTCCACACAGAAGTTGTAAAACATATGCAGAAATCATTCTTTTCCACTCACAAACCACAATGCATCACGGATTTAATCTTGCTCTTCTGTACTCTGTGGATGAATTTAATTTTACTTCTGTCATCAGCCTAATAGACAAAAAATGTTTCCTATTTATGTTATTACATAAACTTTAAACTCATGTTATTCTGATTTCGTCTCACTTCAGTTTCTTGGTTTGATAGCAAATACAGAGAGCTAAACTCTGTCTACAACTACCTAATGGGATGACTTGGGAGAATTTTTTAAAAACAAAAAATAAAATTACAACATACCTAACTGAAAACATGTGATTTCATAACAATCATGGGATTTACCAAACATAAAATACATAAAGACACAGAAAGAGGAATCTTGCATATTTTTTTTTCAGTGCTACAAAACAGGACTATGAATTTGTTCCATGGTAAAATATACTTTTTAAAAAGATACCTTAGAAAAGCTAATGGCTCATTTTTATGAGGTTGCACATCCTTCAAAACCCTACACTAACAGGTTTAGAATGAACAGATTCTTACACTCCACAGCTAAGTATCCCAGGTGGAGTCTGTATCTGCATTCCTTGTCTGTAGGAACTATCCCACTATCTCAATTAATCCACTCAGCAAGCCAGAGTGGACATGGAAGAGAAGAGAGGTAAAGATAGGATTAGGCAAAGCTAGAACTTCATTTGCCACACAAATACATTTGAGATCTAGCAAAAAAGGGGGAAGGTTCTTTAAAAAAAACCAAACAAACAAACCCCAACAAAATGCACAGTGCTTTAGGGAAAGCAGGTTACAGCCAATTTACCAACAACAAAATTAACGAAAAATTCTCAAAACTGCTTTACTTTATTCCATGGAAAAAAACAATTTATAGCACCTAAACAGATTTTAAGTACCTCTGCCTCAAGAAGATGTGTTTGCCAACCAAGCAGCTTTTAACAGTCCAGGTTAAGTTTCTGGTTTACCTTGAACCACACTGCCAAATGCTGCAATAGCCATGCCTTCTGCAAAGGAACTCCAGTACAGAGTTAACAATACAATTTATGTCTGAAAGATACTTATTTAAGAAGGAACTTTATGTATGTCACTGTACTGGGCACAAATGTCAGGGTTTAATAGCAGGGTGCCGCAGTGATGACGTGAGGAGGCCATGAACTGCCATGTGTCAATAAAAACCTATTGCAGACATACAATTGTCCTCACACACCAAAACTGAAACCAAGTCAGGGAAGTGCACAGCACCTCTGCTCAAGCAGCAGCTGCTGGGGGCAGGAAACACTCTGCAGAGGAGGCTTACAAGGGCACAGCTGAAGATGCACTCTTGGAAGAAGATTCCCTGTGACAAAGGTGCAGAGACACCCCTGGGGAGACCATGACACAGCCCATGGGCAACTCACAAAGGGCAGGGACACCCTCAGGGAGTGTGGCCTGTAGATGATTCACAACAATGCAGAGGACCACCAGTAAGAAGGAAAAATCAGCTGGCAGAGAACTTTATGCATGTGATAACAACCTTCATGGGACATCCATTGCCAGTCTGGAGAAATTGGGATGGATTAGTGTAGTAACCCACAATGAACATAAGGGAAGGGAGACTAAAAGGGGCAGGTTGAGTGTTTGGCTTACACTAAGCATACGGGGAGAGGATGGACAGCTGTTCACTTAAGAGTTTGATTACTAATGTTCCTAAGCATGTCCTGGAGGAGGTTATTCTAAAGCACTGGTTAGTAACTTTGTTCTCAAGCAGCTAATTAGAGATAGATTTTGAACAATTAAAGATGAGTCACAGAAGAAAAAAAAAAATAAATCAGGCTGACCTTAAACTGGATCAACTTCTACAGCTTTTCGTATCAGCCAATACGCAATGTCAGATAAACATCCCTTGAGTTTGATGAAAAGAAAAGAACAAGGAAAAAAGACCTATGTGCATTTTAATATTACATTGTTTTGTATTAGACATATGGATTCTTATAACTAATGTCAACATTTTTATTTCCTCTGCATAAGCATTTAAAGCAGATGTAAATGATTCCAGTGAACAGCCTGGAAATTTGCCCACTCCCTCATGGAAAAGACAGCAATAAAGATGTGAATATTAGGAACACCTACAGAGATGAGAGATGATCTTACTCCTCATTCCCATTTATTTTCTTCCCAACAGTATCCCAGCCAGGGGACCAATTAGTGCTTCACAGCAACCCAGAATTTTAAGCATTTGTCCAGAAGAATCAACCTGCAATTACTATACCATTTTATATACACTACCCAGCCTCTAGCAGATGATGACAAACTTAACTGCAACTGTTTCTTCTAATAGAACAACTTATTTAATACACACAGCAATTTTTAATTATGTGCATGCCTTTATTGCTTCTAGTGCCTTTTTTTTAGTAGTGGAAGCTGCATCTTTAAAACACCAATAGGTTACATCACATCTGTTGTAAATCTTTGACAATATATAGCATGATGAGCAGCTCTACCAAGCAAAATTCTAAGGCTGAATCACTTGAAAAAGTTCCTGCTCTGTTATCCCATCTTAAAAGTTTGATAGTCTTCCTCTATTTCATGCTTTACAAAGAATGAATAAAATGACATTGTACAGGTTTCAAGTTATGTCCACAGGCAGAAGTGGGCACCTTTCCCAGGTCCATAGCATTTTACATCCTCTAGAGTACCTTCTTATTGCTCTTCTCCTGCCTGGTACCTGCTAACAGTTACAGATGGTGTACAGGAGATTTACACACATCCAGAGGAAACATATCTACAGTCAGAAGTGCTTTCTGTATATGGATGAAACAAGTTGGTAAAAACTCATTACATGACATGTAAGTCCCAGGGAGCTCAGTGACTATTGCCACCTTTTCAGGGTTCTAGGTATTCCTTGCCATGGGTGAAAAAAATTAGACAACTTTGTGGAATTCCTGATTGTCATTACAAACACAGTCACAGCTGCAGGATGGACAAAGCTATAGTAAAATACAAACAACACACAGAATAACCTTCAAGGAAGCCAAATGCAGACCCTGGAAATCACTTGTTTTACAAAGTTACACAATGCACTAGAATTCTTTAAAGATTACATTTTAAATACCAAATGTCTTGCACAAAGATGTAACATCTCTGAAAAATCTCATTCATGGATTACAGTATTTCAAATTTTAGATGCTGAAATCAAAGCTACCCACTACAACAGTACCAGAGCATCACCCCATATTCTTTCACATGCTACACAGGCATAAGTATGCCAGATTAGAAGACAGATAACAATAGCCTGATGTAAGTTATGTCAGTAAGTTGCAAGGCACACTCTCCAAAGTGAAGAGATAATCATAATATTACTGAAAAACAGCAGTGACATCAACAGGACTACAAGGGAATAAACCCAGAAACTATGAGGTGAGATTTTGGAAGTGTATTTTCAACCTAGACATCCGTTCGTTTCAAAGAACCCAAATATCCTGTCTGTATGTGTCTAGGCCATTTGGAACAAAGACCTTTGCTTATCCATAACATTCAATATTCTGCATATTCAAAAGTTATGTTTTTAAGTGATCAGTAAGTCTCTGTTTCAAGTCTTGCAGGAAAGGAAAAAGGTAGAAAACTTCATATCCACTCTTTCTTCTAGGAAGCACTCAGACTCCATCAATATAAGGTAGATAGACTGTTGGTTAAGCTAAAGTCAATTGAGCTAAGTTAGGAACTGTATTACAAGCAAAAGACAAATTATCTTTATTCTATAGTAAAAAGCTGTCCCAAAATCTTGCACAACTTTAAATACAAAATTCAGCATTCAGATGACTACCAACAGTCATATATTAAAGTCTTGTCCGAATGAGGTTTCTTTCAAGGTGTACATTTCAAAAATAATTGCCCAGAAATACAGGGCTTAACTTAACTTCCTTGGATAACATGGAGGTCATATAAAAAAAAAAAAACCAAAACCCACAGAATTTAGCCATAGAAATATGTCTGAGTGCAGCCACATTTCACCTAACTCCATAAAATGGGAGCTTCTAATGCACCAAACAGCCCTCAAAAGTTTAAACCTGAAAGGGGATTTAAGATAATTAAACAAGTTTTAAAACTTTTTTTGTGGCCTTGGGAAAATATTAAACATAGTTTTCTGCAGCTTAATGATATACCTTGACATCGTATGTCCACATATGCAGGAAATTTTAAAATCTCTTAGTGTACAAGCTTGAGAGTGAAATTTCATATAAGTTAGAACAGTTGCATGCTGTTTTATAACTCAGGTGACTTTCATCTTTATGGAAAAAAAAGATTCTTTTAAGTTTGTTTAAAAAACATTTTTGCATATAGTTGACTTAAAAGACAGGGGATAATTTGTCCAAAAAAAGAAATTATGGAGAACATTAAAAGTAGAAATGGGGATTATATCAAAACTATTGATTTCTTGTATCGACTATGTGCTACTAAATAACGCTTTAACTTTTATTCATGCAGATAATCCTATTGATTTAGTCAATGCTTGCAAGACTGACTCTTATTTTCGAAAGTTGCAGTAAGATACTGAGATAGTATCCGTAAAACTAAGGATTGACATTATGTGAAAATCACCTGATGCAGAAATACTCTTTTCTGAAGAGGAAGGTCAAATCCCGTGTCAGTACAAGTGGATGGAACTGTTCCGCAGGCGAGCTAAAGCTAAAGAACCACGAAGATGCAGAGCACATATGGGGCTCAAGACAGTCTTGCTGTTTATGCCTATACTATGATTTCTGTGGATAATGCTTCATTAATTCTTGGAGCCTTCCTTCTGCTGAGGGAGGCAGCAGGAGTCGTAACTGCCAGTCTGCTGAAAGCAAAAAGACTCTCTCACTACAGAGCCCAAGCCTGCCTGCTGCACATTTAACCAGCTCTGTGATTAGTCATTTTCCAGTTTTTCACCACGAGCAACGCAAAGGTCTCTAGACAGCTCACCTCTGAGGCATGCCTGAGGCATATGCCTGCTCTGAATTTCAAATCCAATCTGTTTTTACCCATTACTGTTTTCATGAAAAGCCTTCTTGCCATTTAAGCTGACTTCAGCAGCCTGCTGCTATTGATAACCATTAATGTCTAGGAAACAAAGAAGAAACATTTACCTACAGATTTCCAAAGCTCTCATTAGTGATGGTCTGGGAATGCGTCACTTAACAAAATGAGATGTCTCTGGGTACCTGCTTTTCATCACAAAACACTGAGTCAGGGTTTGCTCTCATTTACACATGTGCTACATAAATGATTCATAACGACTGAACTTCTGCTTTCAAAGCAAGTGCTCCCCACTCCCCAAAACACACATATCCCAAATACCGTGATTCTGAGCTGTAACTGGTCTCCTCAGTCATAGCAGCCAATAAGAAGTTTTCTTGACAAATCTGAGTATGGCTTTTGACTGCATTAAAGGAAAAAAAAAACCAAAAAACAAACAAGAAAACCCAAAACCTCTTTGCAATGAAAACTATTTCCACCCCGTTCTGTTACAAGCAGAAGTCCACTAGAAAGTGTGAGAAGGAAACAAAGGGATGTTGTTCTTGTATCTAAAAGGAACTGATAAAGTAAACAGGAGGCAGTCTTGAGAGACAAGAAAGAAACGGGAGGGCAATTAAAAGAAAGAAGAAACCAGATAATGGGCCATAAAACACTGAATCTGTCAAACTAGGGTTGACTAGGATGGATGGGCCTTGGGAAGCAGCACCGCGCCTGCTTAATAGACTGTTGAATATTACTTTCTCCTCCTAGGGGAGGCATAAGTCCAAGTTAATGAGACATGCAACGCATGAAATTGTATGATCCAATGTTACCTGTAACATGTAATAGGCGTAACAGCTAAGTCTGTACATCTTGGAGTACCCAGCCAATGGGGAAACAAGGGAGGGATCTTTCGGCCAGGAATAGGGTATAAAAACTCATGTATTTTTCTACCAAATTGTGCCTACTAAGCTAGACATCCGGTCTTGCAAGAACGTAATAAAACTAAGTGCTTCATTGTGGGGTCTGACCTGAGTCTCTTTGGCGAGGCTTTCGCTCGTTTCTCACAAAAGTGTCCCTAGAGGGGAAGGTTCAGCGCACTCCTTAGAGGCAAACCATGGAATGAGGCCTTAAGCTACAGCCCATGATCCCACTGCAGTTCTCACCCTGTGAACCCTTAGGGAAAGGCCTACAAACAGCAGATCGCATGCCCTGATTCCTTGCTTAAAGGTCTGTACAGACCAGAATACCTTAGCACTCTGCGCGCTGTGCTAGTGTAACTACGCTATATCCACATAAGCTGAACAGAGTTAGGTCTGATGATGATTCTATTTCAGGCGTGTTAAAATTGTGACTTGCTTCTCGAGTCCACACCATGCATTTGTATCATCTCTGCTCATGTGTGCAGCAGATAGGTGTAATTTCCGGTAAGGCATTGAGATGTCTGCTGAACTTGGGAATAATGCCTGTGCTTTGAAGCCCATTGCAACTGTGAATAAGACATTGTGCCATCTTGAAAATTAGCTGCTTTTGAAGAGAGAACCTCCAGACATGATGATGTCTGTAGCTGTTGAGCCCACACCAAAGACAGCAATGGAAAAAGGGGTAAATATTTATTTCTTACCATGGAATTTGATCCCAAAATTTAGAGTTCTGGTTTTCCAAGATATCACAGATTAAAGAAATGTGTGCAGTTAGACAGGTAAAAAAGGCTAATCTAAAATCTCAGATTATCATTAAAAGAGAAGTGTTGCAGAACACTGGGTGGCAGTGTGGGCGGTCGGAGGATTACGTGCTTACGTTACAGGAATGCAGTAACCACCCACGATGGGCGAGGCTTCTTGGGAGATTATATAACCCTGTTCATTACGTAATAAAGTGCCATTTTTGCATCCTCTACGTTAGAGAAAGTGTATAAATGACCCTCGACGGCAGAGGTCGGGTGCCAAATATGACAACAAGTTGCCACAGAGAAGTTTAATGAACTTAACACAAAACAAAAACCAAATCAAACTGCTACACAAACTCTTAAGCACCAACAACAGAATTTAGGAGATTTTAAGCCTTTCAACCAAAATACAATCCAAAACCTCATATCAATCTAAGCCCCTAGATACAAAAACTGTGTTCTAAATGAAAGATAGTGTAAGAGCAATGCCAAGACTTCTGAACATGGCCAGGACTCCCTGTTAGGCAGCACTAACTTCTCAGCCGAGTTCCTCATCTTTGCCAAAATCCATTTAGGAGATTTTAAGCCTTTCAACCAAAATACAATCCAAAACCTCATATCAATCTAAGCCCCTAGATACAAAAACTGTGTTCTAAATGAAAGATAGTGTAAGAGCAATGCCAAGACTTCTGAACATGGCCAGGACTCCCTGTTAGGCAGCACTCAGCCGAGTTCCTCATCTTTGCCAAAATCCAGAACAATTGCCCAGAAGCGCCTGGAAGAACAGGCTTGGTCAGAGCATGATAAACAGCAGCAACATTGTTAGGCTTTTACATTCAGAAACACAGCTAGAGAAGGAAGGCTTTTACAGAGTTCAGTGATTAAAAAAAACTTGTCCAGAAATTGTGAGCACTATGTTCTGTGTCCTTCTGAACATGACCAAACTCCTAACCTAATCTGCAACCTCCCACAAGTGCTCTAATCATCACAAAGAAGATTTTTTCACCTTTTTTTCCTTTTAATCTTATGACCACCACAAAAATGAAAAAGTTATATGATTGTTGAATTTTTTCATCTCTAAAAGTATATTAGTTAATGTTAAAGCATTGCGAACAGGCAAGAGCAGTGTAAGTGCCAAGTACTATTACTGCTACTAGTAGCAATAATAATAACAGCATTTGACACTTGCATGATGCCTTCCATTGCACTTTACAAAAACCAATTACTAAGATGCTGTGAGATGGCTAAATAGTATCTACTTTTCTAGATTATGAAACAAGGGCTCATATTGGTTAATTGAATTGCTGAAGTTATCCAAGAGGCAGGCGTAGAGCCACAGCGATAGCACACATAAGACTTCCTGTATCATCTCTAACCACCAGGAATTCCCAATATGTCACATATTGGCTCTCACTTATCATTTTTTGTAGTTGTTTTCAACGAGTAGTTTTCATTACTTTTCCTACCACTATAAATGACAGAATTAAGGACACCACACTAGGAAATATACCCCTCTCCCTTCATTTCCGGGATAGTGTCATGTAGCATTACATGAATAATCCATTTACATGTAGTAACACCTATTAATATTTTTTTTCCTTATTCTTTTTCACTATTTTGGTGAAGAGATACAGTACAATCTATCACAACAAAAAAAAATTATTTTGGTAGATTTTACAAAAACAGAAACCGTAAATAAAACTATCTGTATTCTTTGTGATCCTAGAAACTAACACCCAATCCAGATTTTGTTATTCTCACTCATGCTTACTGATATTGTTTCTTGAAAGAACTACTTCTGATTAGATAAGTTTTCTTAACGCAATTTACTCATTTATTCTCACGCAAACACTGCAAAGTCTAATTACTTTCTCTTTTGCCCATTGATTAGGAGACAGTGGACTTTTTTTTTTTTT
>NW_010399654.1:0-13509 GCF_000710305.1 Buceros rhinoceros silvestris
ATGCCCCCCTTCTCAAACCGCGACACCCTGAAGTGGTATGTCCAAGCATTGATTTGCTGTAATTAAGGCTTGGGTAGTGTTATAATCTCCTCTTCATGCTGAAGGCTAATAGTTGAGATTGACAGCCCTTTCTTAATATAACTATTGTATCTGTCTACATGAGGTGGTGACAGTCTCAATGTGTTAAATGTCTTTGTATTTTTTAAGTCCTCTTGCAGGTTTGCTCCAGCCTTTCAGCCTCTCTGCTTCTCACCCGGTTCTTGAGGTCTTTACCCATTCAGACCTGCAGCTGGTGTTGGAGCTGTATCCCCTGCATCCCTCTGCCATTTGAAACAGCCTGCCCACAGCTCTTTTCCATGCTGATTAATTAGTTAATGTTCATCCAGAGCTTTGAGGATGTACAGCATAACATGCATATCCATTTTACGTGTGTGCCATTGCCTCAGCACTAAGACAGGGAAAAACTGGAGAAAAACAAATAAGGACATATCCACTGGCACCCAGGGGAAAAGGTTCTGCAGTCGCCAGGCACAAAATAGCTCCTTACACCTGCGGCGCTAAATTCAAAGGGTTAACTGAAAAAAAAATACTCTCTGAGAAAGGGCAACCCTTTACCAGCTACCGTCAGCAGGAGTAATGTGGAAAAAGGCATATGCTGAACAAAGGCGTGTTCAAATGCTGTGCCAAGTTCCATACTGGTTCTGCTCATTCCTATCTGAGTCTGCTTTGCTCTTGCTTATATTTTAACTCTTTTTAAAAAATTGTTATTTTAGAGAAGTGTTTTGAATTCAGTCAACTCAAAAATTAAGCCTTTCCTACAATAAACAGTGGTTTAACTGTGTGTGTACTGGTTAGCATTTTAACGTAGATACCAGTGGTCTCATCAAGGAACAACATGCACTCACTCCAACAGGTAAGTGCCTTTAATGATACCAAGTAAAATACATCATGAAAGAGGAAAAAAGTATTCGTATCAGTATAGATGACTCAAAGGTACCATGGTGACATGGTGGTGACACTTTTGCTGCTATCCTAAACCATTCATGGCATCCTGTTTCAGTTCTGTTCACCCAGTTTGCTAAAATCTCTGGGCTGGCACGTCATGTAGTAGCAGGCCCTGGAAAGGACACCCGCACCAGGTTTGGCAGAAGCTCACAGAGCCAGCTTTAACTACGCCCTCCCACAAAGCCGTTTTGGTCAGCAGGACTGAAGACCATTTGTGTTTCTAGCGAGGCAAGTTGCCCACTGGATTCTTTCATAAAATTATCATGCTCATGGAAGGAGCATCAGCTGCACTGTACAAGAGAAAAAAATAATTTTCCTGATTTTTTGGGAAACTTTTATCTGTCCTTTGGAACTAGGAAGTCCTTCTGCAGGTATTCTCTGCCATTCAGGGGTTTAAGACATCTTTATATGTGTGCAGTTGGAAATACTCCATATTAAGTTTTTATCACAATTAACAATGCCCTTTGAAGATCAGCCTCTGAATGCAAACAGGAAAAAATTATCCAGAGAAAATATGTCCAGCCTTGAAAGCGTTACAACCGCTTTTCAAATTCGAATTGATTTGGGAATTGAGGGAGGGCTGTCACTTAAGTGTCAGGGCTCAACAGGGAGAATTTGCAAATAAATTCCACATATCTCTTCCTTTTTAGTTTTTAATCTGGAAAGGTCAGCCAAACGTGACTGGTCACTGCGGGAGGGGCAGAATTAGTTGAAACATTGGTACCCAAATCATGTATATCATGTTTCGAGTGGTGAGTTAGTGCAGATACAAAAACATAATTGTATGTAAAAATGTCTTAAACACATAGGGAGCTGGTGATCACACATCCAACTGGCCAAGTTTAAGCATATAAAATAATCATCTATGATGCTTGATAATTGCCAACATAAACAGCAATAATTAACCATTAAAGATACTCATAATTGCAAGTGGCCTTGTTTATTCCAAAGATTAAACCATTAGTTGTGAGCAAAAATGACTGTTCTTGCTGACTTCTCCTCTCCTTTCCCATACGCCTGCCAGCCTTCTTTTCTCTTTGTTTTTTCCCTCCTCCTTCTCTCCCCACGCTCTAAGATGGCAACTACAAAGCTGTAGTGATGCACGGGAAGTGTACTGTCAGCCTTGGGAGTACTTTTTGATAGTAGTGATGCTAGTACTTCTCCAGTTGTGGTGGTGCCTGACCAGCTGCTTGTTCTTGCACTGGTGATGGTGTGCAGCTGTCCTTGTTTCCTAGGGTCAGCTTCATGGTCTCTGGGTAAAGCAACACTTGCTGAGACCTTTTTTCTGATCTGTCACTTATTCCAAGTGACACAGACCAGTGCTTCCCTTTGCAGGGACAACTATAATTCAGATGTGACTAAGAGCCATGGCACTATGGAGGTGCCGTTGAGCAGTGCTTGCACCAAACAGTAGATGCCTGCTCCATAAATAGCCTCACTGTGCCAATAGGTGCATTGCATTTCAGGAACCGGGTTTCAAACAGTGCATTGTTGTATGCAGCACTTCTGCCAGCTCTCTTCACAGGAGTGTGGATATCCAGTGTCCCTAGAGACCGTGACAGCGTCTGCTTGCAGCAGGGTCCCGATTACAGTCTGGGTCAGCTGTACTTGCTAAAAACACCCTTCTCCTCACACCCCACCTCTCTCTTCCTGTAGGATGGCCATTTTAACTCATCACCCTCTTTTCACGTAGAAGTCTTGGCTTCTGCAGCCACCTGCATGACCGCATCTATGGTTGAGAAATTTTTCGTGTAGGTCTGCTTGACCCCCGTCCTTAACTTCCATCTGATCAAAATCCATAGCAGATGACCGGTCATAAGCAGGCACACAGAAAAACTCACAATGTTCATTAACAAACACTCCAACACAGAGATATTCATAAGTGCTATTAAATTGAGGAGTATTGCTAATAGCGGAGGCTACAGTGTCGGCATTCTTACAAAGATGTAAATACTAAACACAAAAGGGTGGAAGATAAATGTCTCTAACATCAGAGTAAGATTAAATAAGCACTTTGTCCCTGCTTAAAACTATACCAATAAGCAAAGGCATAAATCACGTTGCACTTCTATTAAAAATTATGTCAGTTGTTAGAGTCAATCAGGGGGAGATTTCCAGGTGGTTTGCCCATGAGTACGATTTTGGTTCCCTTTGAAATGGTTATTAGGCTGCCAATGCTATTAAAAAGAGATGTTAGGGGGAAAAGCAAGAGTAGAGACAAGCTTTTCTAAACTGTCATCTGCAGTTTGCCCTACCTCCTCCAAACCTGAAGACTCCCTTTCCATTGTTCTACCAACCCAGCAGTCTTTGCCGTTTCATACCAGAGTCTTTTATATTCATCAGGAGGTTGACGGATGGGCAACAAGAATGGATAGCTGGGAGTGGAAAACTCAAAATTAAAATCCCCAGAGTGGCAAGGTGCCCAAGAGATTTATTTTTTCTTCTGTCACCTCCTCAACCGATTTTCTTTTTGTGCCTGATTATTGATTTCTGGAGTAGTTAATGATGTAATTTACCTTGCAAATAGCAATTACTTCTGATCATTCATTTTTCTTCCTATCTGTTTCATTAGTTAAAGCAGGAGACTCTTTTATATCCCAAACAATCTTTCATAAAACAAAATGGCATACAGTGGACTTTGGTATGATCCTGCAAGTTGTCGAGCCTTTGATTATGATGGTAGGCAACTGTGCTCAGAATTTAATGAAATTTGGCCTTGCATTGTTCACAAAAAAGCATGCTGCAATATTGACCTGTAGGCCTGATCTATCCCAGATTAGGAATAGCTCCAGCAAAGTAAGTTGTGAACCAAGTGAACTAAGGCATATGAGATCAGAATTGGGTCCACTATTTGCATCACGTTCAGAGAATTGCAAAGCACAGGGGGATGCAATGGGTGCTCTAGTCCCCAAAAGGGACTGATTACGCCTGCACAATGAGGAAGGGACCAGGACATTTCCTTGCAGCACTGTAGAGATACAAACCTCGCAGAGGAACCATTGTGTACGTTTCCTAGCATAATGTATTGCCATTATTATTAGACTATCCTGTACAGGAAGTAACTTTGAGTTAGGTATTTGTGAATTTAACTTATATTTGTGCATTTAGCATTAAGAACAAAAAAAGGATGTAGATCGGAGAGAAAAAAAATTTACCTCCTTCTGAGATATGCATGTGTTCTTACGCAATACATACATTTTCAGCTAGGCCGTTGGTATTCTTTTTACACAGAAATAAAATTCTAGTATGCAGAATTACTGCACAAATCCAAAAAGCATCAGGTGACAAGAGGAATGTGACTGGGTAGAGACTATGTCTACCATCTGTGGACTGAGATTTTTCCTCTCCAGGAAGATAAAATCTCACCTGGAATTTTTCTTTTCTGCCGTGAGATATTATACTTGTGTTTATAACATGCAGAGACACACACATGCCCACACACATGTATGCACACAAATGTAAGGTGGAAATGTGCATGTTCTTCTGGAATCAGGGTAGAACTCTAAACCCCATGGTTATCACAATTCATCAACCTGCTGTTTGGTATTTTGTTGTTTAAGGGTAATTCAAGGATAACATGCACAATATTCCACAAAAGTATTCTAATCACTGGCGTCCACATGGAGTTACTCTACTGAGCAAATTGATAGAGTGCCAACCACTGTTTGCACTCAGCACACGAGCGACTCCATTGGCCTGAGAGGAGCCCTCACTCCTGTGTTATTATGCAGTGGAGCTCATTGGACATATATTAGAGTTTCACTGCTACTTGTGAGAACAGAATTTAGCCTGGAATCTTCTGTTTAATTAACTTGAAATTGCTAATGTTAGTCTTTAGGTATCTAAAAGAGACAATCTTTAATTGAGCTGAATGCCTGTGAGAGAGAATTAAATAGGAAGAATTTTCATGGGAGACTGTTGTGCACCTGGTACAAAGGAAGCGTCATTTCTGGAGAGCAGCACTTCTAGCCAAAATGTTGCAGTGATAACATGTTGAGATGAACATACTCAGGTATTATCTTGAGAATTCATTCTGACCCAAACACAATGCAGGACAGCGAATCTGTCTGCAGAAGGAATCGTTGTACTTCAACACATGGAGGACAGCTGCAGGAGAGATGAACAGCAGCAACTTGAAGGCAGCTTTGACCAAATTCTTCCTTCAACCTGTCTCCCACCAGGTAGGGATACTAATGGCTTTAAATTAATTTATCACTCAGGTTCCTTTATTTAGGAAGTACATCAAGAGGAAAACAATACGTTGTTGTGCTGCCGAGTGTGGATGCTGTGGGGTCCAGCCATCAGACAGCCTGAGTCTGAAGACTTTGAGCCAGAGTTCTCTCTTTATGTATTTAATTATCTCCTTGGGGATTACACTGGGCAGGCATTCGGCGTTTGACATGTATCTTTAAATATGTTTCTGTTCTTTGTTTTGTCATTATCACACCTCCTAACACAGATTTCACAGATTTCTTCTTTTTAAAGTGCTAATAAGCACCTCGCCTGAAGCCAGTAAGTAGGTATCTCAGTGACAGCATCACATATGGGCTTCCCTTCCTCTTGCTATGTACAGTGGACAGGTAAAAATACAGGGTGGGGTGTTTCGTTTGCTTTCCAGTGAAAAGCAACTGGCTCACTGCTATGGCTTCAGTATGTCACTTCAGAATAGTCTCCTTCATCTGCCCAAATTCCTTCATCCATGCAACTGAAGATGAGTGGCACAAAGGATAGACTGAGCTGCCTTTGCTATTTCATTTGCAGGGTTCTCTTTCATTTGTACAGAGGAGAGATCTCGGTGCAGAAGATGCTGCTGCCAGAGGACTGCAAGTGGATGGTCAGCGCGAAACCATCCCCAGCACTCCAGTGACTCCGAGGATTTGCTTGCCTCCATTCTGGATGGTCATGCCTGCTGTCTTCCCATTTATACAGGTGTTTGTGCCAGCTTTCCAGCCTTCTTGAGAGAATACTTTGAAGGCTTGTGGGCCCACAGACACTGTCCGGGAGTCAGGTCTTTATTCTCTACACATTTACTCTACATGTGCTGGTTCATCTTCAGTTGTATAAAAACATGAACTAATTTTCACTTGCTTCAGGACAGGCTGTAGCACAGTGAGAAATACAGGTGAAAGCTGATTCTTGTCACCCTGCAGTCGTGTCTGCCAGTTGCCCCCATGGCCTCTCCCACGGAACATGTGCTCAGGGCAGAGGGTGCAGCACTTGCTCACCCTGGTGCAATGCAGAGCCATTCACAGTGCCAGCAGAGAGCAACAGGGAAAGAAGAAAAAGTATTTGTAATATGTGGAGGACACTTGCCACCAGATGATGACAGTTTTCAGGTAAGCTAGATGCTGCACCTGTGGAGCTTGATTCTGCAGAAAGGCGTGTTTTTGCCTGGCTCCACATGAGAACTGTGGGAAGTGGAACAGAGAGAGCAAAAGTCTGTGCCTGATCTTGCTGAATGGGACAGATGGCAACCCTTGCCAAAAATAGCTTTGCTAGAAGTAGAACACATGGTAAATTGCATTAATTTTAATAATTGCTTTTTATGCTTTGATAAAAACTGGCAACGACCTAAAGGATCCTCTACCGAAGATAATTAGCATTGCTCTCCTTGGCTGCTCCCCTTTAAAGAGAATACTGTTTTGAGGCTCTTAACGGCTCACAAAATTGAGAAGGATGAGGCTGCCCACTGGTGCCAGGAAAGCAGAGGGCTCGGCTGTTTGTGGGACCCACAGAGAAAACAGCTTATCTGCTGATATAGCAAGTAGCTTGAGGCCACTAAAGCAGCGCTGGGTTTGGTCTACAAGGGCCATGCTTGTCTACAGCCTGGCAGCAGCTAGCATCTGTCTGGCCAAAGCATCTTGCAGTCACACTCTGAAGGGGAGTAGATCCAAAGTCTTAAAAAAAAATCAGCAACAGCCTTTTTCCAAAAGGAGTGGCATATTTTAAGATTTTTTTTTTTTTTTCCCAGCAGAAACACAATTTCCTAGCTGCTGTAGGGGAAAGAGAACAGGCGGCTCCTTTGCCCACTGCAAAGGGAATTTTTGCCTACTACAGTGCCAGGTACAACTGTTGTTTTGCCATGTGAAAAGGGAAAAGGGAAGAGTGTGCCTGAGCTGGCCAAAGGGCACCGTAGCTGGTAAAACACACTGTGCGTTCACTAGCACTTCTTACAGCCACCTCCAGTCAGGAATTAGGGATGCTTGACTTGGAAAAAAATTCCTCATATCAAAGTGATCTCCCCCAGCAATGGAGTCAGACAGCACCAGCACCTCCTTGTTTACACCAGGCATCTCACTGCCTAACTGAATTAGTTTAGTCTCCTGCCCAGCTACAGCTAAACCAAAACACAGTACTCCGGCTGCTGGCAGTGCCCATGCCAGGGGCTGTGCCAGTGGCACAAAACTGTTTTCTAATTGATGCTGTTAATTCAGGACATCCGTTGTTCAACTGGTCTAAAACGGTGTTTAATTACCTGGGGGATTTCAGAGAGCCAGCATTGCCTGCATTTCTTCCCAGTTCTCAGGGAATACAGAGTGTGGTTCCTACTCACGGTGCTACATATTTTTTACATGAATGAAATATATTCTCTTTTACAGCTAAAAAGTGTGCCTGTCAGTCCATATCAGAGCCACTCGGGGATACAGTCAGAAACCTGTCAGAGTTGAGTGGGCAAGAGGCCAGTGTCTAGGAGCAGTATTTGTCCCTGTTAGATTAGGGGAACTCACTGGAGCAGCAGTATTGTCCCCAGAAGAGCACCGTGTGACTGCAGCTGAATGAGGCTGATATTCTTCTTCCTGCCAGGGCCAACCGCAGGCACACAGATAGAATTTGTGCCACCCAACGGCAGCCTTGGCAGCTCTGAGTGTGTGATAGAAATGTAGAAATACAGAAATATAAATGTGTCTGCATGCAACTAATGCCCCAAAATGACACCTGAGCTAAACGTTGTTGGTTGGTTTGCAGGTGTGATTTAGATGCACTAAGTGCTGATTGTTCAAAGTGCTTGGGCACATAGCTTGAAAAAAATCCTGCTAATCCAGGACTTCTCCAGCCGCAGGGATATAGAAGTGAGCAAACTCTTCCCGTATGAGGGGCCTGCTCCTCTCAAGCGTGGCATGGCTTGGTTTTTCCCTCCCTAAGCCAGAAATGAAGCCCATAGGCTGCAGGGCTGGGGGGATGCTCTCGCCCAGGGAGGAGGCAGCTGCCAGCTGGCAGGTCTGTGCTCAGAGCAAGGTTGACACCAGAAGCCAGAGTCTCTGTGCCCCAAAACGCCTTGGCCCACTTCCCACACTCTTCCCCAGCACTCCAAGGATCTAGTCCTTGTGTGCATGTGTGGATTATGCTACTGATGCTAATTGTATTTGGTAATTTTTTTGAAGCTCAGTGATTTAGATTGACAAATGTATTCTGATTTCCTGATATGTTTTCTTCACATCTTTGCTGTGTTTTTCCATAAGAAGCTCAGAAAAAAAAAAACCCCAACAATCAATAGCTAGAAGGTATATTCCACTTTAGCATTTTGCACAGAATTACGTCTGTTTCTTATTTTTTCTTTTTCTCCTCTCTTTTTTTTTTAAAAAAAATTTGTTTGTTCTTTTTCTTTTTTTTTTTCCCTCTGAAAAATGTATTTGTCTCTGTGTTTTCCCCACTGGCACTACCCTGTAGCTCTGTGTTTAACTTGATATTCCCGTACCTCTCGTGTTTTTGACGATGCCTTTCCAGGTCGGTCTGCCATACGAGTGATACTTTTGCTCCCACTTTTTTCCTACAGCTGCACTGTTGTTTAACAGCCTCCTCACAGAGTACCTCGAAGGCTCTTGATGCTTGTAGCACTGCAAGTGCTTAGAGAAGCCCTCTTCAAACACAGCCATTAGCCAAGAAACACCGCGAGAGGAGCAAAGAACTAGGGAGAAGTGGACATACTTGGGCAAGCACTGCAAAAGGGATGAGGTATTCTGGAGCTGCTGGGTTGAAACATTTGACTGCGTCACAGGCAGCAGATGAGGACAAATTTTTGACTTTTCTGCAAACCTGTGGGTTTTAACTGTAGCTGAAAATGAATGTCTCAGTCTGTCAGCCGATGAGAAATCTTAGAAACACCAACAGAATATCAAAAATGCTGTAACGAAACAGAGCTGATTCAGTTTCTTGCCTTACTTAGTAATCAAAGAAGTTGCTTTTGGTAGCTTACTTGTAAAACAGGCTTCATTTTTCTCCCAGAAACCAGCAGCTTTCTTTGAATTACTGTGAAGATGAAACCATGCATGTGATGGACAACTGCACAAACGGCGTTTTAGTACTGACTGGGGGTGACCTAGCCCCCAGCTCCAGCACATATCAATCAGAGCCACCCGTCTCTGCTCGCAGGTCCCATAAATGCAGAAACCCAGCTAGGCACCGGTGGGATTTCTGAAAAGTGCCCAGGAGAGTGCTGCTGCATTTGTGCTGGTCGAGTTGTGTTGAGCAGGTTTGTGTGAAGGCAGAGAAGTCTCTCTGCAGTGGGTAATTAAAAGGATCAAATATCGGTATAGAAACCAATCACTGTATGATGAGTGAGCTTTGCTATCTGGGAGCTATTTCCAGCACAGTGGATAGAAAATGATTTGAGCATGCTAGGCAGAAAATACCTTTTTTAATCCATCACTGGCAAGTTTTTGTTCTGATACTATGGACAGGCTAAATTATTTCTGCAGACGGTGCCTACGCTTCTGCTTAGAGCCATTACTGGACTCTACAGAGGGGCAGATTTGCCCTGCAAGGTCAGGGTAGATGTGGGCTTCCTGTTTAGGAGTGGAGATCCTGAAACAGAGCACTGCTCTGTGCTGAAACCCTTTAAAAGTTTTACAACCATCCAAGCCTTGCGGCCAGCTCCAAAGGGGAAGAGTCACCAAGACCTGCCCCACAGAAGGCTCTGCTCACCACTACGGTTTGGCTACAGAAGGAAAGCCTGCTCACTACCAGTATAAACCAGTTATTAGGAACTTCTTCTGGACCTGAGTGCAAGCACTCTGGTGTTCAACAGCCATGAGAGCACAAAGATTCTCCACATGCGATAAATCGTAGTGCACAATGCATTTGTCCACTTTTTTTCCCAAAAATTTTATAGAATGGTCAAGCTGCAGAGAATTAAACAAATCCAAATCCAAATCTTCCTTGTCTCAAATGCTCTAATTGTGCTGCTCTGACCTCTGTTCCTTGGTTTATGTGCCGGATCTATGATCTGTGCCAGATCCAACATGCAGAATTACTTATATTCTTTCTGGACTGGATCCAGCACTGCAGCCCACTTCATTTACTGCATGCATCCGAACGGTGACTCTGAAATGTAATGGCGGGTCATATCCAAGTTTGCTTACAACCCGTTTGTATTTTCTACAGCACACCTGCACGCGCAGAAGGGGAAGTCACTTCACAGACTGGGAAGGGGAATTGTGACCACTGGAAACAGGAATACAATACGTGTACTAGAATATTAAATGCCAGATTAAAGTGTTTCACACTACTCAGAAGCAGTTTAGCATACTTTTTTTCAGGCACGCTTTGTGAAATAAGGGCAGGAGATTCCCACTGTGGTGCCCTTAGCCCTTTCAGATACCCACATAGGAGGCCTGGCTCTCGGAAACACTGTAGAAACACTGCTTTTTGCCACAGGCCCTGGGTACAGAGGAGATTTATTTCAAGGAGCCCTCAGCCCACAGTCCTTGCAGCAGGGTGATGGGCAAGATGTGGTGGCAGGCAGGGAACCAGCTGGTGCAACCTGCGTGGCTGTCCCTGCGCAGGACACCACAGTCCCTCTCCTGGCCCTGAAGGTTTATTCCTCTTCCTAATGCCTTGTAACTCCCACCCAGGTGCACCTGCCTTCATCCACTCCCTTGAGAAGTTTGATCCTTTGCCCCTGGTTTCCTACACCCTTTCTTCCACTTGACGCCCAAAAGCCAGGCTGAAGACCAGGCATTTTTCCAGAGCTCTTAGCAATGTGGCGTGTACAGCCTCGAAGGCAGCTGAGCCTCCTCTGCTGGCTGGTAATGCTGAAACAGAAAATATTGACTGAACGAGGGTTATTCCGAACACGACATGAGCATTTCCTACTCAAACACACCTGAATCTTTTGTGCGTTAGTGCTACTTACTACAAACACACCTTCCATCCTCCCGGAACAGCCAGCAGGCAACCTCAGAGGCAGGAAAGAGGAGGTAGGAAGCCCTGTCAGACAAAAAGCGCTAAGGTATGAGGCAGAGCAAACATGCTTCGGGTTTCAAAGCATTTTTGCCTCCAAAACTGGTCTGAAGGCTGATACCTGAGCAATTGTCTTGCCTGGTGCGGTCAGTCACTCTTCAGCCTAAATTCTGAGTAACCCTTATTACCAGAGCAAGCTGCTGCAGCAGTTGCTGATGGCTGTCTCCATCTCCTTTAGTGAAACATCACACTCAAGCAAACTGAGGTACTGCAAGACCTTGTGGATAGAAGTTGTGATCCCTCTTAGAGTGTTGCAGAATTTGGGCCAAATTTTATTTGCCTTCCTGATAGGAAATGGCTGTCACGGCACCTGCAACCAGGAGAGCAGGCCTGAGTGAAAACAGGACATTGATTTTCCTCTTTTAAAGGGCGAATGAAAGGAAAAAGACATTAAGTAAAGATAAGGTGGAAAAATGGTGAATTTGAGAAGTGTAATAGACATGAGATCTTCTTAATAATCCCACAGAAACCGATTATCTCAGTTTACAACTAGTTTAAGACAAAACTCAAAAAATGACAAGGCTGCAGTCCTCCACTTTAGAGGAGGATTATTCATACTGTGTTACAGGCAGCGGCGAATTACCCAAAAGCCTTCTTCATGTCTGCATTGCTGCAATTACTCCCAATTACTGTCACTCACTCTTGTACGGGATTTCTTGCCACTGTGTTTGCACTGGCAGCCTCTCTCTGTGGGGACAACACCACAGTCCCGGCCGGCCGCACCAGCTGGGCAGCATTTCCTACCTGCCTCTGGCTCCCCAGCTGGCTGCTGGTGCCTGGGGGATTGCTATTCTTCGGAGCACGGCTTAGCTGAGACACCGGACAGGCTTTGCACAGGTGGGGATGGGTGAAGCGGGGTCTGTGCCATCTCCTCTCACCACGATCTCCCGCTGCATCCAGACTCTCCTTCGTTTGCCCTCCACCTAATTACAGCTCTGTCCTTTTGCAGGGTTGACCCCACGCCAGGGGCCCAGTCGAGTGCAGGGAAGCAGCCCCTGCACCACCCTCAGCGGCAGGAGAGTGGGCAGCACTGAAGCCTCCATTACTTGTGCTCCCACTTAAACCTGAAATGAACTGTCCGCCCCAGGCCAGCCTCTGTGTTTGTGAGAAGGTGCCGGCTCTGCAGCTCCGTAGCACCGGCTTGGGCTGGGCTCCCCGGTGCACTCTGCTAATCACCTCTTCTTGTCACAGCTTTTCCGCCCCCTTCCCCTGGTGCTGCTTTGAGGAACTCCTATTAACCCAGATGATCTCCAGACCATCAAAACCATTATGTTGAGACTCGTCCAATTATTCACCCTGTTATATCTCTTTCAGCATGGGAAAGGGGGAAGAAAAAGTTGGAGGGCTCAGACTGGCTTTCCTCTGTGATGGTTACAACTCTCCTCCCTGAAGACTTGAGCTCACAGGGTCGTTAAGCCTTTTATATTTTGCAGTACACCCCAAATGGCTCCTGCTGCCAAGTTCTGCTGTCCACCAAGCCAAGTCCAGGCGCCCGTGCCCTGGCGGTGGGGGCAGCACTGCCTGGCCCCAGCCTTTGCAGCTCTCCTGTCACAGCAGAGGTTCACCTGCTTGCAGACATGGCCCTGTGCCCAGTGCCTGCATCCCCAGGGCACCTGCATCCCCTCCCCATCTGCCAGGGAGGGTGGTAATTTCTGGGCTATGTCAGTGATACTCTGAAACGAGGAGTAATGCACCATGTCACTGCAAATAATTACTATGGAAATGCAATTTTTAGGTTTTTTTCATCTGTATCTGCTGTATCAAGTCTGAAAACAGACTCATGCTTTTGGAAAGGAAACAAAACTCACTCCTCCCTTCATTTTTTGTCTTTTTCTTTGAAACTCCAGATCCTTACTGCCTGAACACCCTCCTTTTGGTTTTGGGAAGATCTGGGCATTGATGGGACAGAAGCAGCTTGGTTCATCTTTCCCTCCCAGAGCCAGATTTTTAACAAGAGCCTCTTATTAATGACAATAAACCACCAAAGCCCAAGCACTTGCCATTATGGAGGAATTTTTTTTTTTGCACTTACTAATGTGGCTGCCCCAGTAAGGACTATTACCAAGAAATACGTGACACAGATGTGATTTACCTATATGTTCTTCCTGCTGGTGATAGATTGGCTTCTCTGCTCAGATGCTGGTTCCGGTTTGTTCAGGTTTGTCCAGGGACAGAGGACGGGAGGAAGCCCCCCGGCTCAGTGAGATCTGGTCTGCAGCATGGACAGCAAATGCAGCCCACTCTGTGCTGCCACCGGATCTGGCC
>NW_010399654.1:13585-16990 GCF_000710305.1 Buceros rhinoceros silvestris
ACGTGGACTCTTGCTACACTTGCCCCTTAGAGGATGCCTTGGGAATTGCTTTTTAGCCACAGAGGAGCGAGGGGAACGAGCACAAGGACAGGTGGAGTCACAGCCTGACAGAGAGCCAACAGCTTGACTCAGTGAAGAGACTCACCGGCCAGTCCTGAGCTCCCAGGAGCAGCACCTTCCTGCTGGTTAAACTGATTTCTTCCAAGCATTTACTGAAGGCAGGACATAGTGTCCCCTGCCAGCAAAAGCACTGCTCAAACTAAATGGTTTCAAGTTAACCTTACGGACATCAGCTCAAAAAGTACGAAATCCTGTTGGATCCAGGTATTATCTGCCTCTCAGAGCCTGGATGCTGCCAGGGACTGAAATCAAATCTCCTGTAAAGCCTGGGAGGGAGCTGAGCCCAACCAGCCGCCGGGGGCTGGCTGCACGGCAGTGCAATCCTCCTGCCCTTGGGACTTGCCCGGGCCAGTTACTGGGCTCTTACTTTACCCGTGATGTGCAGTTTTCAGCTCTGATTTGCACTGTTGAAGCCCTGTTGGGAGCACCAAAGCTTGGTTCTGGCTCTAGCTAATCTTTCCTGGCTGGCTTGATGCAGGGGTTGCTGAAGAGTAATGTGGCATGGGGACATCCCTCCAAAACCCATGCGTACACAGTGACAACCATCACTTTGTGGCAGAGAAGAGCTCTTGCCCTTACCTGTGCTTTTTGGAGAGGAACAGGGTTTAATGCTGCTCACCTCCTGGTGTACATTTTTGCAGCATTTGTCTTTTACCTTTCATTTTCCCAAGAGGGCTTATGAGTTTCATGAGCACCCAGTGAGTCTCCGGGTCCTTCTCTTTTCTGCAATGCCTACGCCAAACCAAACCTTTCTCCCTCTCTCACTCCCAAAAGTCCTTACCACCTGATAAGTTTTTCCCTACCTCTAACTCTCCCCACCTGCATTCTTATTCCATTCTTGCTTTCCTCAGGGTCTCCTGGGCACCCTTCTGCCTTGTAAGCTCCCAGGCTGTTGCATGAAAAGATGGGAAAGCCAGGCTGGGATTTTCGAAGGTGCTCAGCTGCCACCAACACCTCATAGGTATTCAGGCTGCCCTCCTACTTGCTAACGAGCATTGTCTACAGAGTTTTCTTGCATAAAAAACTGCACGTCAGAGAGGAAAGACAAACGGCAATAGCGATAACGTGGAAGAACATCCTCTGAACATCTGAGACGGCTGAATTCATGAACCACTTTTATCAAGACATACAAGAGGCACTTAAAAACTGGCTGCTGCTTATAAATAATATTGGTATGTTAAATACACACATATTTTCACAGTTTTATAAAGCTGGTGATCTCTGCTTTCAACTGGAAATCATAAAGTAAAAATCAATGAGCTTATATCAAGCTTATATTATAGTCCTTGAAGAGTCAACTGACTCTATAAAAATGACTGCTTTCTAACAAAGATATCATTAATTGGATTGAGTTGGCAAAGTTTAAGTGCCTTGTCATATTTTGATTGCTATGCAGTGGTAGAGCTTATTGATTTTATAGAACAGCCTGTAGATAAATGTAGTGATTAATTACATTTGGTTTACAAGAACAGAAAACTTCTATGCAGAACTGGATGCACTATTTTATTTTTTTCTAACTAACTGCCCCAACCTCGCAAGAGCATGAAGCTAGCTGTGAGGCTATGCCAGGTGGCCTGACCTTCCCTGGCTTCTCATTTACTCACCAGAAATTCCACTCTCCTTCCAAACCCATGGGGTTTTTTGCCCTCTTTCATTTCACGGGCTTTTGAGAGATCATTTTGCAATCTTTATTTCCTGGGAGGGGTGGGTGTTTCTGTTTCCTTGCTGAAAAAAAGGAACGGTTGTTGAGTCTTATTCCATGATTCTCTCCTTGTGAAGTCGTCAGCTGCAGGTCCAAAACCCGGGCTCAGATTGTGAACCCGCTTCTAGGTCAGTGCTCGCCTTGGGGATGGAGAATGTGGCCGCAGGCCCCCCGTGCAGAGCCCTGCGTGCCTGGGGGGGCCCTGTGCACCCGCCTTGGCAGCAGCTGGGGCTCTCCCAGAGGAAGGTGCCGAGGAGCACTGCTGCCCTCGCGGGCTTCCCCGCACCCCAAATCCAGGCCTGGGGGTGGGCCAGGCTGTCCCCCAAACGGGGCAAGCCAGGGCTGTGACCCTCTCCACACACTCCGCCACAGGGCTCTGCTCCCTGCGGAGGGAGCCCGGGAGATGTTTTTTAATTTTGGCCCCTGCCACGACTCCTGGTGCCTCTGAATGGTTCGGCTCCTTACTTGGAGGAGCTGATGTAAAAGCAAAGTGAGGGGAAAAGAAACACCAGCAGCCTCCCTGGAGACACCCTGCCAAGCGTGGGGGTGACAGTCGTGCCCGCCGTGAGCTGTCTCAGCACGTTTTCGTACCAGCGACGAGCGGGGTTAAAGGGATTCGGGCCGTCCCTGGTGCCGGGGTCTGGCGCTGTCCCTCCGGCCGCTCTCACGGTGTTACTGCTCCCGCTGCTGGCGACGGCCGAGAGCCGCACCGCGGGATGCTCCTCCCCTTCGCTGAGATCTTCCGAACAATTCGGCTCCGAGCCCACGCATGGTCTGCAGGGTACCTGCGTTTAAATCAAAGTTTTGATTTTTATGTTTGCCCTCAGAATGGATTAGTATCTAATTCCTGATCTACAAGGTGTTTAATGTGTCTCTGGATGTCACCGGTGGTGCAGAAATCATCTGAGTTGCTTAAGTCGACCAGAAATTAAGTTGGGCAAGTCAGTTTGTATCCTCTGGAAGGCAGCTGATAAACCCTCTCTCAGTAAGAACCTGCGCATCACCTTCCTCTGAATCAGTGCTCTCTTCTGCCCCAAACAGAGACGCTCCTTCCCTTGGGAAATCAGGTACACCAGGCCCTAAACAAAATACCTGGATCGATGAGGACAAAGAGGTGGCTGAGGATGCTCAAACCAGGCAACCAACTGTATGGTTTCTAAAACCAACCCCTCTGAGGGAGCAGGTGACAAAATGACCAGTTCTCCATGTCACTGCTGTTACATCCTAAATCACTTGGCTGGAGGGAAAACAAAACCCAGTATTAAGCTAAAATCCACTCTCCCACCACTGAGAGTCTGAGTCGCCCAGGTCCCAGCACACATCGCAGCCTTCGTAGCACTGCCCTTCCTCCAGCAGTGCCCCGGATTGCAGGGCCGAGCCCAGACAAGACCCTTGGCTCTGCTCCCCCGCCAGCTCCTTGGTGAAGTCATTTGAAACATTTTCCTGAATAACCAGGATGTCAGAAAAATTGTGAAGCTACATTCAGCCTGGGGCTCACCACCGCTTGGCTGGGCACCAGCTGTGTGCTCAGGGCTCTGGCGGCACAGGCGCGGGGCAGGCTGGGGAGACGCTCTAGGTCGCGA
>NW_010399654.1:17008-28142 GCF_000710305.1 Buceros rhinoceros silvestris
GGCTCGCCACCGCTTGGCGGGGCACCAGCTGTGTGCTCAGGGCTCTGGCGGCACAGGCGCGGGGCAGGCTGGGCAGAGGCTCTGGCCAGCAGCAAGGGAGCTGAGGTGAGGAGCAAGAGCCCTGGCAAAGCTGCCTTCCTCCGTGCTTTGCCCCTGATCACACCTCGTTGCTACAGCTGCCTCCAAATGTGTTTATCAAGCTGCGGGGGTGACTACTGCGGCTGGCACTCGCGTGATTACCGTGCTCCTTGATCTAAAAATACAGCTAAAATTTTGCTCTTGAGATATATTGTAAAAAAGTAAGTTTTAAGGGCTTTTTCACAATCGGGAAACAGTTCCTGGTGAACTGTAATTCAGTTCCTGCTGCAAGGGGGACAAGGATCAGCGGTGCCTGCAGGCAGCACTCACAGGTGAGCTGGAAGGGGCGATGGGAGCTCAGTTGTGCCGAAGGCAACAGCGTTGTCAGCAGCGCTGGACAAAAACCAACCACAGGTGTTTATAAATCACTGTGCTTTACAAGGGAATTACTTCTCCTTGGATCAGAGGAAACAAAGTACCCAGGAGGGGAAGAAAATCTAACTTTTTGGAAGTTTTCATGGTTTTATCCCAGAACATCACCAGCCCCAGTGTCAGCATGAGGCAACAAACACATGGCATGGATCTGGGAGTAGAGAAGATGTGTCATCGTAAGAAAGAGTAGGAGGAAAATAAAGCAAGTTGACAGCTCACATCCTGTGCCATAATCCTAGAAATTGTTAATATTTACAAAATTAACAACTAATTTAACCGATGACAATCTCACTCCTCCCGGCTGTCATGAGGATATTAACAGTTACCGCCCGCTCCAAACTGGAAATATTGCCCATCCCCGGAGCTCCTGCTGCTCAGCACAAGCGAGGACGGCACACTCACCCTCCCAGCTCTCATACCAGCACCGAGCAGCGAGCCAGCGCGGAGCACCCAAGCATCACCGGGGCTGGAAATGCCTCCTGACCTCACTCTTCTTCCTGGGAGGGAGCAGGGCGTCTGGAAGAGCAGGAGGAAGCAGCTCTGACTCCCTGGCTCCTCCAGGAGCCTAGCACCCGGCACTGCAGCATGGTGCAGAGAGCCTGGAGAAGGAGGAAGAGGAGGACATGTGGTGCTGGAGGGAGAAGAGGCGAGGGCTGCGCTGGCTCCAATCGTACCTCCGAACAAGCTGCCACTTCAGGAGAAATGCCCATGCTGCTGGTGTGATTTGCCAGCTGTAAGGCTGGCAGCTAATTGATGAACAGATGCTACAGTGTCATTTCCTTAACAGGAATGACCTGGTTAAAACCAAATTAAAGATGCTTTAATACCAGTGACTCCATGGGGAACATATTTCCAGACTAACAATCATAAGAAGGTGAAATTTAAGAATCACAGTGCTTTTGCTCACATCTTTTTTAAATAAAAAGAATAACAGCAGTGCCCCAAGTTCTCAGAATTAAGATTTTTTTGTTTGTAGTTGGTTTTTAACTGTTTTCTGTCCATCAGGAAGACTGCAGGAGGTATAATACAGGTTTAATAGACACTGTGAGTACAAGAAAACTGTGGTTGGTGCCTGCACATGCAGGATTTCTGGCTTCATTTTGCCCTATCTTTAGCCACTATTTGCACAGGCTCAGCTTATCCATCTTACAGTAATTGTAAACTTTTTTTGGTCAGGGTGTATTGTATGCAAAAAAATTGCCAAACTCTTTCCAGTTCATTGTATGCAAAATCGAAACAGGAATTGTCTGCATTGCTGTTTTCAAACAGCTCCCAGATGCTGGAAAGCTGCAAAAAGATTTCCTTCTCACAGTAAACGTTTTCTCCCCTTCAAGTGGCCTGTTGTTGGCTGTATGAGGGGTCAGCCCAAAGAGGCAACTTGAACGGGTGACTGTGAACGAATGGATTGAACTTTGGCAAAAAAGTCCTCTTCAAGGCACCCTGAGATGAGGGATCTCACTGTCAGCCAGGGCAGTGAAACAGTATTGACCGGAGGGGGAAAGGGCTGCCTCTGCAGAGCTCTGGGTTCCAGGTGCCGCAACACAGCTGCTCACCTCAGGGCAGCACCCAGGCGCTCACCGGAAGGGACCTCAGTTTGATGGATCCTCTGGAGAAAAAATGACCATGGGGACCATCAGAAGGACCATCATGAGATGTGATGCTCATTAATTGGTTCATCGCAGTAGGACAGAGCAGTTCCTTTTCTGGAAGTATAGTGGGGAAATGTGACCCAGTAAAATGAAAAAGGTTGGTTTTAAATATTAAAAAAGCAGTGACTCTAGAGAACAGATACATAAAATCATCAAATTCGCATTATAACTGTTGTGTAGTTTGCTCTAAGAAGCTGGTACCTTTTCAAGAACACTAAAACATTCGCATGTTACACCCCAGATGGTTTGCTTTTCTTCCCCACGTCTTTCATTCTGCCCTGAGCCTCTGAAGAGCACTCCTTTTCCACCCATTTTGTTTTCTGTTTGTAAAGCTTTATACTTTTCAGTTTTTCATCATCCTCTCAGATCATTATCTCGTTTTTTCATCTTTCTTTTCAAGAAACTTTTTTTCTTCCCCATCTGCAACCGTCTTCAGTATACTACTTCTCCCTTTAGGGTTTCTTTTATCCTTCTCATCTTTATGCCTTTCACTTATTCTTCCCCAGACCTTTCGTTCTTGCTTTTGCTTGTCAAAACTGTGTTTCTTCCTCCCTCATGAGGGAAGAAGTGAGAAGGTTGGGTGGGGTTTTTTTTGCTATGAACACCCAGGAATGCTCCAATCAATACTTTGAAACCCTGCAGAGGAGAGCTTGCACAAGTCTTTCAACACTCAAAATCTGCAATAGCAGTTACTGGAAGCCTGACTAATACCTGAAAATCAGCAGCTTATTTTAAAGCGATGCTGTAGCTTCCCACCAATAACATTTTCAGGCCTTCCCCAACAAGCTTTTATTTTTACATTAGAAACTCTGCTCCGTGCTTTGAAACCCTTGCAGCCCTGGAGCAACTTCTCTCCTCTTTCGAAACTCCGAGACACAGATCAGGAGAGGGACAGAGTCTCAGACACCTCCCGGATGCCTTTAGCTCTGGCTGGATTTCTGATCAAATCAAAGGAAAGCCATATTGCTACCCCGCTCACAGAACACCACGTCCAGCTGTACCCAGGGAGATTTCAGAAGAGCAGTGAGTCTATTTTAGCTGGAAGTGAGCGTATGTAAAACATTTTCAAGCCTGAAAGGCTTGTCTGGAAGGCATCTGCCAGGAGAGCAGCAGCTCAGACCTGTGGGCATTGCCACCCCGAGGGCTGGGGTAGAATTCAGTGCCAGGGAAGGATACTGGGGGAAGGATCTAAAGCCTCTTCACCTCTTCCTGATAGCCATGCCCTTGCTATCTATTTTGTTCCAAAAGGAAATTGTAATAGCAGTTTGGGGATCTTCTGGTATTTCACGGACTTTTCTTCAGGGCTTTTTGTAGCACAATTATTACTGTCATTCGGTATCCTCACGTGTTACTGCCTACACTAGATTTAATTGTGTGCCTTCCAGCCAGGGGCCAGTTTTTGCTGTGAATTCTCAACCTGCAACCAACCCAGCGCCTCCATGGGTCTGTTTCAATTGGACCTGTTCCCCTGAACAGATCATTTAAGAGGTCTGGAAAATCC
Organism: Buceros rhinoceros silvestris; assembly: GCF_000710305.1. NCBI lineage: Eukaryota > Metazoa > Chordata > Aves > Bucerotiformes > Bucerotidae > Buceros > Buceros rhinoceros. The sequence goes on from NW_010399654.1 coordinate 20,669, forward strand.
TCTGCTGAGAGCTTGCAACAGACAGATTGAACTGTTCCCGACAAGTCTACCATTTTTACTGTTTTCCATCTGCCTGCCAAGACTGCCTCATACTTCTGAAGTACCAAAGACCACTTAAAATGTGTCTAAAGCTTGATGCCAACTTCCTAGCCCTGCTTGCCAATTCAAAAAATCTGTTGCAAAATATATGTCAATACATTTATTCCCAGACGAAGGCAACCACGTATTACTTAAATGCTGGAGTAATCCTAAATGAGAACGAGAGGCTGGGGCTGGTAACGGAGTCTTTAGATACGAAACAGCTTTTGTAGAAAGTATAATTTTCAGCAAGACATATTTAAAGCCTTTTATCCTCTCATTGAACACAACAGGCCTGTTTTGGCTGTCGGGGCACGTCCCCGGGCTTGCTGGCCGGATGGCAGCCGAAACTCGTCAATGGGTTGCTCAGGTATGAAATTCACGGTATTGGAAATCAAGGGCAGGAAGGTCCTGACACGAGTGAGCTAGGTATGAATACCTTTTCTTGCTCCTTGAGTTTCCTGGTTAACTTTTGCTCTGCTAAGACTAGAATTGTTTGGAAATCACTTAGATTTTAGGTTTTATTTCCCCTCTGGTAAGACCTGAAGCTATTTGAGATGTTAAACGATTTGTGGCTTCTGAGCTTGGTTGTGGTGCTGGCTTTGAACAGATAAATATAGAACATGTGGCATTTTCAAAAGCCATTTGGAGCAGCTCTTCAACACAAGTACTTTCAGCAGAAATTAAACACATTATTTGGGTTTTCTGTCAAAAAAAAAAAAAAGTAACTTAAAAAATTGGCAGAAATACCGTTTTCTTCAAATGAGAAACTTCTTTTTCCCCAAACTGAGGCTGGCAATTGGCAGCTCTTTACAAAGATTAATTTATTTTTTTTCTTTCCTCTCTCCCTTCCCCTACTCCTTGATTTCAAAATAACCCTCAAGGCAAAAAAGCAGGACATAGCAATGTAAAAAAGAAATAGAAAGTGATTAAAATTTTTCACTCCTTGAACCAAGTACTTTACATTCAACTAACTCGTATCTGATAAAATGCTATGACATTCTTATAGAAGAAATTAACACATGGCAGGAAACTGGACACGTATGTTCCTCAAGGTATTTGCTATTCAGAAGTCTTACTGAAAAAATTCAAACACAATACAAATAAAGACCTTTATTAAAATCACTTGGAATATTAAATGAAATATAATATTGTATAATATAGGTGCAAAACCCTTGATATTAACAGGACGTGATACATGTGAAGAAAGAACATTAATATACATATAAATAGAAAAGTTAAAATGTGTTTGACAGTGGTATATTAAATGGCTACATAAATGTGACCATAATTAGAAGAATACGTAATTTTGTATTCCTTAAGCAGTACGTTCTAAACAGTATACACAGTAAATTGCTTTTACCTCTGGTGTCTGCTTTCTTATGAGTAAGAGGAGATGCGTGGGAACATTATAGGCATATGCAAAAGCAATGTAAAAGATATAAAAACAGCGGCAGAAGCCAGGGACTTATTTGTTCTTGGCTGCCAGAGGCTTACGGCTGATCTTCTTTGACTTGTCATTATTCTTCTTTGGAGGTTCAGGATTCGCCTGCATGTGTCTGCCATAAAGACTGTAAGAAAGAAAAAGACAAACAAAATTTGTGATACAACTGTTAAACACAGGCTTTTGCTCTGCAGCATGTTAAACAATGCATCTACTTACTAGAAATAAAAAAAAAGGAAGGTCATTATATTTGTTTTGTCTCAACACACCGAATTTTCTATTAGATCTCATGCTGCAGTCTATAATACTAGGGGTTTTTGTGATTAATCAGGAGAGTAAGATCAGAAGGAGCAGGCCTTTGGAGCAGTGAAGGAGCAATCAGTTCTGCCTTCAGAAACTAGCAACCTTTATTCTGCAGTTATGGGATTAAGGCTCGGAAGGCTGCGAGGATGTGTATTCAAGCTGACAATGACAAAAATTGGGTTGAACTGGAGAGATAGAGTGCCCACTTAGAGCAAAGTGAGCATCATCCCTAACCAGAAAACCCAAGGGCTTGATAATGTGACAGAGAGCAATGGTGTCACAGCCGCCTTTGCTGCTCACACATGATTGATAGTACTGGGACAGCTACCAACACATCAATGCCACATTAGTAAGTACCACTGATTAAATGTTGACAAAGTATCCTACAATTAAGATGGCTGGCGTTCATAGCGAAGCTAAATAGACTACATGGCTGAGAGGATCTTGCTAAATATCACATAGTAATTAATAGATAATTTATGAGTAATCCTGATTAAACTAAATTAAAAACCTACCAAAAATAAACAGAGCTCAAACTTAACTTCCCCTATTGACATAAAGTGCTTTTTGAAGACATACTTTGTGGGGGTGTCAGTGTATCTAGAAGGGAACAGAGACGAGCTTTGTTTCTGCTCATTCAGCTGTATAAACACTGACAATGTTGACACTAATACTGAGACCCCTCTGAAAGGTGTCCCCCTGCTAATACTTTAGCCCAGTGCTGGTGAGTGTCTGCCCCAATCCAGTACTAGGCTGTTGCCATTGAAGTTGGACACCAACTTCTACCACTTGATAGGAAAGCTGCTGAAGAAGATAACGGCATTAGTTCCCACAAAAGCTTTCCATGTGTCACTGCACCTCCATCTTTTGGGGGACTTTGTGAAGAAACACGACAGCTCTAGGGGGTTGGGTTTGAGAAACTCTTGAGTCTTCCTCAGATTGCCTTTTGATGTATCAAACTCTGGGTGGGTAGCTGTCAGCACCATTGCCACAGAACCCTGGTCCTGCATTTTCACATGTCTGCGGCATGCAGAAGGTCCCAGCTGTCGCAGGCAAGCTGCACTAGTCCATCACATGCTCCCTCACATACACGCTCCCCTGTTGCACTCTGAGCATGTAACTTGCATGTCTGTCCAGCCCTTAGTGCAAACAAGGACCACGTACAGATCCTTTTGCTACTGTCTATGTTTAGCTGGTATCCAGGGCTAAACTGTAGCAGTTGCTCTCCAGCTGAGAAGAAGGATTGGGAAAAAGGAGACTCACGGGTTGAAATGAAAACGAAACAGCCAAACTAATACCAGTATAAAGTATTTGAAGTCATACTCAGCCCAGTGGCCACAATAAATAGGAAAGCAGACCTTAGGAGATGGTAGGCAGGGATTACCTCCAAGGATGGAAAGAAGCAGGAGAAGGAGGAGGATCAGGAGGAGCAAGAAACCCCCATCTTCTCAGCAAACTTCCCCCTTTGCAATGAGCGTTATGTTTATGCTCAGGGATACACCTGTAGCCAGCTCAGGTCAGCTGCCCTGGCTGATCCAGACTGCCCGTGGCCTGCAGACCATGGCAGGCCGGGGAGTCTGTCCCAGTGAAATCAGGACAGCTTTTACTCAGTGATGTGAGGACAGACTTGGTTACTCACGGTATACTGTTGCTCCTGGCTGATCCAAACTGCCCGTGGCCTGCAGACCATGGCAGGCCGGGGAGTCTGTCCCAGTGAAATCAGGACAGCTTTTACTCAGTGATGTGAGGACAGACTTGGTTACTCACGGTATACTGTTGCTTATCCAGAAAGCATGACCTGACACACAGTTCTGCAGTGAGTATCACCCTGAGCAGGTATCTTGAAGATAAAGTGACTCTTTATTTACTCTTGCTTTGCAGGCTAAAACTAATTTCAGCAGAAGATGGGCCCTCCTCCTTCTGCAGGGCCTGGTGGACTGCACAGTCAACAGTATGCAAGAGACATTCAACAAGGATCCAAACAGATAGAAATCCACTTAAATTACCGTGCTATAAGGCATGGCCGTGGAGGGGCTATTTACGTCAGACACAGAGAGATTTTAGCTAAGAAACACATTGCTGTCTACAGCTTCCTTGAGGAGGGCAAGTGGAGAGGGGGGTGCTGAGCTCTTCTCCCCGGTATCCAGTAACAGGATACATGGGAATGGTTCAAAGCTGCACCAGGGGAGGTTTAGATTGGACATTAGGAAGCATTTCTTTACCAAAAGGGTGGTCAAACACTGGAACAGGCTTCCTGGAGAGGTAGTCGGTGACCCAAGCCTGTCAGTGTTTTAAGAGGCATTTGGACAATGCCCTAAACAACATGCTTTAACTTCTGGTCAGCCCTGAATTGGTCAACCTGTTGGACTGGATGATCATTGTAGGTCCCTTCCAACTGAAATGGTCTGCTCTGGTCTACTCTACTCAAATTAAAAGCTATGACCTGCTCTGAGCTTTATTTTTACCTGGAAGATATTTCAGTCCTGGGGTTCCTGGACTGCAGAATGGGATTAGAGCTTCTTGTAGGGTGGGTGGAGATGCAGCGCTTTCACCTCCTCAGCAGCTCAGTTTTACATCATACTGCTAAGCAGGCTGTCAAGGTGCACTCTACCCAAACCAGTCTGCTCAAGGAAAATACAACTGTAAACTATGACATGACTTCACCTTACTGAAATTTTATGTGTGCCATCACCTACTGTCAACAAGGGATCAAAAGCCATTTCCTGATGAATGCAGAGATCCCTGACCCTCTGTGATAACTCCATGCTTACTATTAGCTACAATAGACATATTTTTCTTTTCATAAAAGATACAGCCCCAACTGCACAAGGCTGTATTTTCTCCAAGTACACAGTATGCATACTAATGAAATATCCACCCCGTTTTGGAAGGTGTTAAGGGAGCTAAGGGAGGAAAGGAAGATATGGAAAGAGATGTTTCGATATCAGGAAATACTATTGCTGTGGAAGAGCAGAGATGTGTCATCAGGGAGGTTGTCCCATCAGAAACCAATCCAGGGTAGAAAAAGTCAGGGAACAAGCAGCATCTTGTTCTTAACGATATGCCACGCAGCATTTGAACCACTGTCAGCGATAATTTTGCAGCTCTGAAAAGTCAGCAACAGAGAAGTGGGAATGCTCCAATCTGTGAATGCCAATAGTTGAATACGAAATTAATGTTCAAGTTGTATTTTGGATCTAGAGAAACAATGCTACATTGTAATGGAATGTGAGGGGTTTTTTTTAAATATAAAAATAAAGTCCCCATTTGGGACTTTAAGCACTGAGTTAACAAAGAATCCACCGATCCACTGCATCTGAGCACAAAAAACCTCAGCGGATGGGAACAAAAGCACCCTGTCCCTGTCCTGTCTTCCACCTGCACCTGTCCCACAGCCCCTTTGCCCTGTTAGTGCCAACTCTGAGAGGACTGTAACAGCTTTCGTGCTTTTCAGGTGTTACATACCCTTTTTTTTTTTTTTTTTTTTTTTTTTTTTTTTTTTTCTCAGTTTGGTTTAGGCTCTGCTTTTTTGATTTGGAAACTGTATGAATTTCCCTCTCAGATGACACTTTTGGCATTCATTCTGCCTCTCATTTCCCGCTTTCTCAGTGCAAATGTTCAAGTTTGTGGACTGGCAGAGCTCAGCTTAGTGAACTTATTCTGAAGTAAAAGAGTGTGTTGGAAATTCTACTGACTACATGGATACTTTTGAACTGCAGAAACCGAATATTGACTATTTTGAATGAATTTCAGAGTTCTGGTAAAGTCTACTTGGGCAACACCTTTTGACTGCAAAATGAGGTCCAGAGGCCACCACGTGTTAAGCAGTAAAAATCCCAAGTGACCTGTATGTATTTTTGCTAGCAGTTTTTCCTTGACATTTGCTCCTTATGATGTCCAGCGCTATTGGTGTTTCAGCAATTGCCCCCACCCCATGCAAATACTATGTTAGTAGTAGTAGATCTGCATGAGTTGCATACACCTGCAGCACTTTTACATTCTTTTTACTTATTATCATGTCCAACCTCTTCTGCTGGCACATGCACTGAAGTTTCATCCAAGAAAATATTCATTGGGTTTGAAATAAGCAAATCAAATACATCTACTTAGGTTTCTCTAACAAAATTGCAAGGAATTTTCAGCTGTACATCAACTAGCTCAACTGAAGATAAATGCTTTACAATCTATCACAGTAGTCTGTTACTGAAAGAGCAAGGATCAGCCATATTTAGATTTCACAAGCCTTCCCAGACAAGGACTCTCTTGTGTTTGCACACATCAAATACAAGAAGACATATGGTGTCACAACAACATTTAAATACAATAATGACTGTGATAATGCCTCTGGGACAGAATTTGCCTTCTGTTACACTAGGGAAAAGAGAATTTGCAATTTTCAGTGAACTTCTGGTACAACAACAGACACCACTTTTATAGCTCCCAAGGAAGAAAAAAACCCCCCAAACCAGAAAAAATCAAAAAACCAAAAAAAAACCCTGAAGGAGCTGATTCACACAGAGAAACAACTATCTGAATATACATAAGAACCTATAACCAATGCCTTGGTTGTAACAGATGTGAAGTTTACATATACAGTCCTTAACGATTTCCATACCTACTGGAAGGATACAGCCACAGAAACCATAGCTTGTGTGTCACCGTCTGTCAGCCAAGCTGTACTAAATGCGTACTTGCTCTTGCTCTGGCATCACTGTGGAGTCAAACGTGTTAGGCAGAGACACTCGCACACCCACCTCATCCCCAGCAGTGGAGGTCAGCTTAAGACATGCACTCAGACAGTTATGCATCTCAGCTGATGGACGGTAACATACTAGGAGATGGCACCTTGACATACCTGTTTGTACGTCTAGAACCTTAGCGAAGGCAGAAGGTCTCGATAAATGCACAAAGGAATATTGAGGCTGATTGTGGCTACTGGTTTAAGGGAGATTTGTGAGATAAGTGCTGATAATACATTCATGACAGCACCTTCACGCTTGTTAGTTTGGAACATCACCTGTTCACAGGGCTGGTATAGCTCCGAGCAGGACACTACACGCAGTTCGCAGACCAAAATCTCAGCTGAAGAATAAAATCTAAAGTGTGAAAAAATATTTGAGACATTTGTGGCTTGCAGCAACAGTCAGAAGTTAGTTATTACAACTGCAGTTCACAAATTGCTGAACCTTCTCAGACCTAGCAGCTGCAGTGTTGCATGAAGCCTTCTTGTTACATTACAGTGAAAGGGGAGATTAAATGCAAGACTGAAAATGCAGAAAGCCCTCAGATAAAGATTTCCAATTGCTTTCTTTACTTGTACATACTTTCTTCAAAGCAAATATCTCCTATGAACATCAACGTTTCTTTGTATGCAAATATAAGCATAAACAAAACCTCCATGCATTCTCTCTCTGCCCCACTGGAGGTAACAAATGAGAGCACTATGGCTGCTGCAGCAAAACTAACAATATCAAGTGAGAAAGATGCTCATTAAACTTCATCATTCTGTCTACTTTAATGATACTTTTACTTAATAAAAATTCCCCGAGCAGTTGCAAGGATATTAGGCAAGGTCTTTGGTTATGTATCAGGGGTCTAAGCTGTCACTAGCAAGCATGCAGTGCAGGAGAGGCATTCCCAAGAGGAAAG
>NW_010399654.1:28227-30630 GCF_000710305.1 Buceros rhinoceros silvestris
ATACAGCTTTCTTGTAATAAATTCAGAGAGAATCAATAACCACAGCCTGCCACATTACTTAAGCATTTAGGAAAGTAGGTGATCCTTCTAAATTAAACTACAAATTGCTAAATGTTGCAATTTACAGTATAAGATCAGGCATGGAGCCTTGTAACTTGAAAGGGTACAGTCTTGCTACCAAAATCTCTGAATTTAAAAAAGAACCGTAGTTAAAATTCAGAAAGTTCAAAAGAGCCACTTTGAAAAACCACCTTCAGCACAATTGTCTTGATTTTTTCTCACTAGCTGAAGGTTACATACTCCCAAAGACGAAAAGAGTGAACTCGTGTAAGCTAGTGAACGCATGTAAGCTAGTGAACGCTTGTGAAGTGTCTGATGCACACATTGTTTTTCTTGGGTTTAAGTGTTTTGAAATAGGATTTCAAGAATGAGACACAATAAATAGATTGCTCTCACTGTATGCCTGTAATAGACCTACAGGGTGAGCATGCACAACGAAATGGACATGCACAGTTAAATATGATCCTGGAGAGATTCCACCTCCAGGTATGTACCCTAATCTGAGAAAAAACCCTGAAACATTCCAACAGTGCTCACTTTTCCAAAAGCTCAAGGTCAGGTTCAGACAGGTATTTGATGTTCAGATGCAGCTTCAAATGTGGGCATTTACAGGGCCCTCAACAGGATGGTCCCCAGCCCCAGCTGCTGAAGCAGGAGAGAGGAAAGGCTGACTCAGCGGTGATGATCCCTAGAGACCCAGAGCCGAAAGTGCTCGCAAGGCTGATACGGGCTGGCTAGCCTGGATTAGTTAAAATTCTCAAGCGGTTACTGCAAGATGCTTTTGCTGTGGCAGTTTTTGTGGAGCTTATTGCTGTTTCTGGTATCCCCTCTGAGCAACTGAGACTGGCCTTTTCTCCCCTGGAAGCTGCTGACATGCCACCTACTCAAACCACATCTTCTCCAATGCAGCAGACAGTCACTGGTGTTTAATTTGCCAGTAATGTATTAGCAAGAGAAAACAGTGAGAGTTAGAATTACTTTGAAAGTTTCACTTTGTTTTGGTAGTTTACCAGCAATTTATTTTTATTCTCTGTGACATAAGCCATATGATTTAAACACATGGGTGAAACAAATACCTGGTTTCCTTGAACACTGGGACGGCAAGCTGATGTTTTAGGATGGTTAGTAAGGAAGAACAAGTCAAGAGTGAATCATTTTAATCAGCTAATTTTTTGCCCCTTGTTTGCAAGTGCTCCGAGAGCAGATGGCAGCAGTGTCAAGAGATGTTCATCTTCTGAAGCTCTCTGCAAGATTCTTCAAAAAACTCAGCTTTGGCCTGTGATCTGCCTGCGTACCAGCCCACTCCTCATGCTCCAACACGGAGGCAGTGCTGGCTAGCTGCAGGGGACAGGTGCTGGCGGTGCTGCCATGCCTGCTATGCTGCAAAAGCCTCTGGGCTACTGAACATGCAGCTCTTAACGTGTTGTAAAACTGCTCCAGTATTTTTAGGACTGTAACAGTTCATCTTCCTCTATTGCCTGCTCGCACTCTGGCATGCCTAGTACTTCAGAATGACCAAATCTCCGTACCTCAGAGCCCAGTCCCAAGGCACTCCAAAGTGTAACGACCTGTAATATTTTTCTATTTCCTTTACTTGCCCCAATAATCTTTATAATACAAAGGTCCTGTGGAGCTTACCCTTCCCAATCCCCCCAAATCCTGCACTTCACCTTTCAAAGAGACTTTCTGCATCACCAGAAATTCCTAAACCCCTCCAGTGATTTCTGGGGTTTTAAACCCCAGAAGCACTACACAGGGTTACTGATCACCTCTTCCTGTCTTGGTTTAGCTCTTTTTTGTAGCTAGTTTCAATTTTTGGAGCCCAAATTAGATAAGAAGAGGATTCAGTACAGGTGGAGAGCTAGGTATCCAAGCCCATGTTGCAGTCAGTGGAGATCTGGCTAATGAAGCCAGTGGAGTGGAGAGCTTTTTGGGTAACCAAAGACAAGTGTCTGGTGTGAGATGCTTAGTTGCTATGCTCTATTACAGATTTTCACCAGCTACAGCGGACAGGACAGCTACCTGACACATAGACACTCAGATATTTTAAAATGCTTGATGAAGTCCACGCAAAGCAACCACTCCCTCTCTGCTCCCACTTTGCACTCTGTCGCGGTTTGAGGGGTGGCTATTCCCCCCACTGAAAGGATAGGCGATGAAATAGTGTGTTTTAGCTGGGAATCCTACCAAAACACACAGAGAAAACTTTTGATGCTCATTAAAAGTGCTCATAAGAGCTCGTTAGGCTTTAGTCGGGCTAAGGAAAAATGATAACACGGACAGGCTACATATATGAGCGATAGAAGCAGGAACATTTAATGAGACAGACGCCCTTGAAGTAAA
>NW_010399655.1:0-933 GCF_000710305.1 Buceros rhinoceros silvestris
CAAACAAACAATCCTCTATATCAATACAAACATAAAAGAAATCAGGGAAAGGAAAAAAAGAACTTCTGGTGTAACAATCAAGTTCTGCACAGGTTGTCCACTCCGTTTAGGTACAGTTCATATTTCAGGTCAATGCTTCTCACGTTCTCCACCCCGCAACTGCAGACATGTGCACTCTTAAATTTGTTTGTACAGTAGCAGGTCTCAAGTCCCAAAGTCCTTCCAGTCCGGACACAGACGGCATCTTCAGGCTGGAATTCATGCACAGCATCACCTAACGGTGATGGTGTCTCTTCTCTTAGGTATCCTGTGTAGGGATGACAATATCCTGGAAAGAGATCTCAAAATAGCTTGTACATCTGTTATTACACCAATGGAATTACTGGAGTACAATAAAACCTGGCGGGGGGTGGGGGGTAACCTGTACTGTTAGGGTACAAGGGGAGACAAGTTCTGCAGAGGCAGAGCAGTGTCTTTCCTTTCACCAACTGATATTTTGGAGATGAAACAACTGCGCATGTGCAAGGCTGGGGGTTCACACTGCGGTCACAACATTGGAGGGGGGTCAACTGCTCAGGACCCCATACCCATCTCTGGAATCTTCTGGGAGACAAACCACGCATGCGCCAGACCCCACAACCATTTCCTGAACCTTCCAAGAAGAGGGACTATGCATGTCCAACTGTGTATCTGGACTCCATAAAAGGTGCAACACCGGGACGCTCCACACGCATGCGCCCACTGTCGAGGGAACCAGAGCAACCACAGACATGGCTGGACAAAAGATCACTGGACCCAAAGGTGATGACCGTTCTCTATCTCCTTATTTCTTGCTCTCTCGCCTCGTCTTCTTTTCTTCTATTTTCTGTTTCTTCAGCTGCCCCTAAAGCTGCCCCTAACCCCAGCGTCCAGCCCAGCACATGGGGCAGAGAG
>NW_010399656.1:0-35848 GCF_000710305.1 Buceros rhinoceros silvestris
TAATAATATTATATTTTAAGTATATAAATACATAGTATATTGGCATTAGAGTATGAGAAATACTGAAAACTTGAAGGAATATCTGGTATCCTGGTATTTCTGAATTTGTTTTCAGTGAAATATCTACATAGTAATTGGGTCATGTTTACAATATCCCATTGTGAGCTTTTCACAACTACAACTGAAAAACAAAGTGAGACTTGGAGATGATTCTTGAATGTTACAGATGTTTTATCTCATTGACATCTGCTAAATTACTAGGACTGAAGCTTTTCTTTTTCTCTAGGACAGCATAACTAGTTAATTGCACTGCTGGTCTAAATTTCTGTCATGGTGTCTGATGTTACTACTTGAAACTTCACAGTATTTCAGTTTCTTGAGAATTTTAAGTGTGACCTACAACAGCAGTGTGTAAGAACACCTTTATAGAAGCTAAACACTTTGTTCTCTTTGATTACTACATTTAATTGCAATTTCTAAAAAAAATCAATTTGAATAATTACATTTTTGCTAGTAATTTTCACTTCATTTGCAGTTCTGTAGCTTTTCAAATACTTATTCTGTTAATTCTAAAGAAAACCAAAATGGCTAAGTAATATTAAGTATATCCTCTTTTGTGTCTTCTACATCTATGTTGTTCCAAAACCCTTCTTAAAATGAAAAACAATTAATTTTGAAGAAAAATCAAGGATACAGAAAAAGGGCAAGAAATTAGGACCGATATTTATTATAAATCTCTACCTTGAGACAGGCTCTTTTTTAAAGCAATGAAATAATCCATGGGTTCACCGCTACTTGATAAGCATACAATTAAACTTCACTACGCCTAAAAGGAGACAAGGAGACACATTCAAGGAAAAAAACCCAAGGTCACATGGTTCAGTGCACTGAGAAGTAATGTCTGGTTAAAATGCGAGTGTTAAAAAAAAATGATGCATCACGGTTCAGAGAAAATAACAGTGAAAGAAAAAGGTAGCAGGCATGTAAGTTAGATTTTTGGCCTTTTTTTTTTTTTCACTTTTCTTAAGATACCATTGTCTAGTTACATATTTCATCCTACATGATAAATTTAGGAAAATGTTCCCTTTTAAGGTCCTAAACTTACTGACTTCCATGGCATATAGTGATAAGTAACAAGAGAGAAGTTGCTTTCTGAAAAACAAGTATAATCATCCCATTCATATATTGATAACAAAAGCAGAAAAGTCATTGTTGTTAATTTTCTTGCATTTCCTCATACATCTAGACTACTGCTTTGTGTACAAGGACGATGTAGGTAGCCATGGCTCCCTCTCTCCCCTGGGACATGGATGTGTTCCAAGGAAATCAGAATGACATGACCGGGTTGGGATGTAAGGCTGTGAGAGATATGAGAACAGAAATACACCATGTACTACTAAACCTTCCAGCAAGTGCTTATGCGCATTTTCCATACCACCTCCTACACTGGCACACTCTTTGGGGTCTTCTTTCAGAGAATTATTACTGTAATATTTGAATGTTTTCACTAAGCCAAGGCCTGACCCAGTTTTCTTGTTTGTTGTTTGACACTTCCAATCTCATCTTCTTTAATTCCACTCTTATCAATGTCTACTACATGTCTCCTGTCTTTAACCACTGTCTCTTCTTTTATAAAAAAGTTCTTTAACATTTGTTTCAAAAAAAAAAAAGCACCCTAACAAAATTCTCCCAAGATCATAAAAATGCTCTTATCATCCCTAACTACCTCTTCAATTACCACCCACTTTATCCTCCACTCCATTGAATCCATGCTCACTGAGCTTCCACTTAGTAAATGTGACAATCTTCTCATTTGATCCCCTTCTTGTAACTGACAGATCATTTCTATCTTCTCCACTGTTTTCTCACATGCCTTATTTTTTCAAACAGCTAAACAAACTTATGAACATTATTTATTGTCTATCTATATTCTCATATATATGTATGTGTGTGTATATAAATATATGTCATATATAATGCTCCTGACCCATCTTTCCATTGGTTTCTTTTCAGAAAGGTTTTCTGCTCCTCACTATCACTCCACAAGCATAATTACCCCAGTGACCACTGCCACGTTCAGCTCCTGTGCATTTCTGCCTGCATATGATGCAGATACAGACTCCTGGAAAAGAATTCTTGTCCCAAAATAATTCTGATTATTTAGCTGTCTAATTCTAGTTACAACATTTTGAATACTATTTTCAAAATAATAACTTCTGCTGGGTAAAGCTACCATTGAGACAAAGACCGTTCTCTAGGTACATATGGATGTCTCTAATGCTACCTAAGTTGCATTAGAAGTTAAGAAATCTATCATCTCAACTTCACATAGAGCAATTTGATTTTTCTTGTTTTATTGACTGTCCTGTTTGAGAGTTAACATACAAATTTAGATTTTCATGAATGAGTTCTTTCTACATTCATTATTTTACATCAGTATAGTGCTGCTGTGATATGAAAGTTATTTAATAGACACTGACACTTATTCCAAGGTTCCCCTATTTGTCCTTTTATTGGTTTGTCCTTCCAGCCTAGACTGTTCCTATTCTACAGAAAGCTTAATACTGTTTTAAAAAACAATGTAAAGGCATTACATAGATAAAGGCTTAAGAAAATATTTTCTGGTGTATAAATTAGCATTCTTTAATTCTGATTGGAGTATTAAAGCTTTGCATATTTTATTGTAAATCCAATATATAATTTTATATTAAACATAGTGTTCTGGAAATGAAAAAAGGGAACCAAATTAAATTCTTGCTCTTATAAATATGTCATCAGAGTCTACTGAGCTGCTCAGAATTTCAAAATACTGTTCTATAAAGTAATTTGTCATCTCAGCTACCATCTACAGATTTAGCAGCTATTTATTTTGAATGCAGTTGATAAAAGAGATCAGTTATATATAATCTGGAATTTTTAGTGCATCAGCCTACTTGGAAAATGGGATTAAATAAAGTGAGTCACTCTTCTGATGTTTCTTTGCTTCTTTTTTTATAATACCACATCCTATCAATGTAAAGGTTCCAGATAAAATTTCAGTCATTACTGGCAAAAGCCATTGATGGTGGAAGCTGGAAAACCAGTCAAACTCATTTCCTGATTTTTCATTAATAGTCTTTTTTTAGTATTTAAACAATAAACAAGGAGTTCCAGTATTTCTGTAAAGATCAGTTTATCCTGATAAAGTGTACTTCAGGGATCAAATCACGCAAGAATCATTTCATCTCACTGACCACTGGTCAGTCTCATTCAAGAATTGTGTGGGTTATTTTTGGGGGGGAACTAGGGGGAGAGGGTGGGGCAGAAAGAAGGCTGGTCATGTTTTGTTGGTTGGTAATAGCCCAGCACAGGTTTGGTCTGTAGAAGGCATTAAAGATATCCACTTGAACAGGGTGATTTTGGCTGGGTCTTGTTTGGGAACTGGATAGAGACAAGAATCTTCATTTTTGAGAGAGACAAAAGCTACTTTTATTAGAAAAACAAATTGGTGCTAGCAGAGCACCTGGAAAAAACTGCTTCTTCCAGCTGCAAAAATATGGACCAACATGCTGTCAGATAATTTATTTCAGAGAGATTACACTATTTTATTACTAAAGATAGCAGGCAACGATTTAGCATTATTATTTTTGGCTATTTTTCAACTGACAGTTAAGTCTACAGCAGATTGCTTAGTAACAAAACAGATAAAAATCTAAAGTCAATAGTGGATTAGCCCAATTTAAAAAATAGGACTGACATACATTGAATCAGGTTTGTGAAAATGACTTTCATTTGCTATAACAAAACTGGTATCTATTTCATAATAGCAAATCTATTTCTAGCAATCTTTTCTGAAGTAGAAAGGAGCTGTCAACAGCTCAGGCATGTGACCTGAAAACTCATCATAAGCTAATAAATAAATATAAATCAATTTAACTTTTATAATAGGACAATGTTTAAAATAACACAAAATATTTAAAAGTTGATGTTTATTTTTTTATGCTTTCTCAAAACAAATTACCTTATACCAAACACACTGCTAAGAGATAACTATTAAGTTTTAAAAGTACCTGAAATGAATAAGGGGGCAACAATTATTTTAAAAAGAAAACTGTTAAATGTACAATACCCTGAGAATAAAAATCTAGGAATACAGAGTCATGTAAATTAGAAACAAAATTTGGATAAAGTAACCAGTACCAAAGTCCCCCCTCCACACACAGTGCGTTTTTATCCACTGGCTTTTTTTCACCCTTCTAATGAGAAAGGAACCATAATTTAGAAGACTGAAGTATTTGAATATTCAAAAAATCGAAAACCTATCTGTAAAGTATATCAGGAATTAACATTCTCTTTTCTGACTGTTTGCTTTTCTACACCTTTTTCATTATGGATGAAGAAGGTAGTTTAGACCAATTATTTTTGCAAAACATGACTTTTATTGCTATTTATACCTATAGGGTTGTCATCAATCACATGAAGTTTTCATAGGTAGGAGACAAAACTATTTCATAAAAATTTCACCCTATTAGTGCTATGCTACTTGAGAATTTCTAGAGCTAAAATGAATAACTCACTTTAAAGTGCTGAAGTTTAGAGAACTGCACTGGACTAATGAAGTGTAAAACACATGCAGTATTATTTAAAGGCTAAAAATTGTTTGTAACACCCTGGTAAATGGCAGGTTCTCCTTATACTGAATTTCTTCTCACAAAATAATGTTTGATTAGTCAACATTTTTGCATGTAATATTTTCATTTCGACATTCTTGTAATGCTATGAATGAGTATCTTACAGCTGCTACTCTTCCTTTACACTGACTGCATGCTACTAATTGTGGTCTGAGAACACAGTAGTCCTAACCCAGCCTGCTAAAATGCATGCGAAAGAAAGCATCCTTACCTGACTCTGGAGAAGGTCAATTCAGAAGTTAACCTTTCTTTTCTACATTGTCTACCCATTATATCCACCTTTTTTATTTTTTTTCTAAAGCAAAACACATGTATGAAATATCTATAGTTACACGATTTAATAAAAACATTTGTAGGAGCTTGGTCTGAAAAGTGAAGGCGTACTCCCAAAGAACGGTCCATTCGATAACTACCAGCTGCCCGGCTGCGTTCTACAACACTACTGCTGTTTACTGACATATTGTTAGAGAATATATTGTACAATTTGCCTCAGTCATTGAGGCAAATGCGTTCTAAATACAAGAAAAGTGCTATATAAACTCCCACTGGAGCTTGATGATACAATGAAACTAAACTTTGCCTGGAGTAAAGGAACACAAATATTTCTCTTTATGTCAATTTTTAAAAGGACTGCTCCTGAAATAACCTTGCAAGGACCTCTGGTTTGATGCAGCTGTGCCACAGAACATGAAATCATAACATCATTGAAAAGAAGTAAGAATAAATATTTATAGGCTAATATGGATCTTTTGTGGTCATAAACTTTTTTTACCATTTTGTTGCCATAAACTTAGATTTGAAATCTACCATTTCAAGGCAGTGGCAGACAAAAGAAAAACCCTGCAAAATCTCTCTGATGCCATCTGCAATTTGGGCATGTAAGGGACACATGGCTGGATAGTGTGTACCACTGCAGCTCTAATAACAGACTGAAATGGAAGCAGAGTGTATCTAGTTAACCCTCCCATTTCTCACCATTCTGTTTGAGAGGCACACCCTCACCTATAACACATGAACTGTAAAAATATGTATGTAAAAATATCTGCATCTCATCATTAACTATACAATTCTGTACATCTACTTCAGACCAGACCTTGAGAGGCCATAAGGATCACTTCTGCCTATAGGGCTGCTTAGAATACAGCATTTCTCTATGATAAAACAGGAAATAAGCAACGAGGTTAACACTAGCTGCGATGTTTATATACATCAGAAAGAATGTAGGTAGACATTGTAATGGATAAAATACACAGTATTTAAAAAAAAAAAAATTGTTCATTCAGTATTACCTGTATCAATTAGCTACCTTGTCTATTCAAATTGCAAAATCATAGAGACTACCATCTGTGTGATATCTGTGTGCAGACTAGGTTTGGGGCTTCACATGGCACAGCAAAAGAAATGCTAAATGACAGTATTATCTAATGTCTAGTAAGATGCAAGCACATTCCAAGCTCTTGATAAAAAAAGAGGCAGGAGATTACTCTGACTGAAAATAAGAATATTTTCCAATTCCTAAAGTAAAAGTTTAAGTCATATCATTGTGGGAAAGGAATTATTTTTCTGCTAAGCTAAGAGTCTAAAATTCATGTGTAGGGCCTCAAATATGCCAGTGTAAAAATTAGATTTTTTTTTTCTTTTTTAAAAGGAAAATTAAGATTCTTGAACAGTTCTCTATAAATTTGATTTGTAATAAAAACAGTATCTATTGTAAGATTTCAGAAAAAAGCATAAGAATTTTCAAGATTGAGGAAGCACTGGTTATATTCTGATGTTTTTATTTTATCAAGAAGAAAATACAATTGGAGAAGATACTCAGTGTTCAATCCAATAGCCTGTCACTCCCGGAAACTGAAATCCTTTTTTGTAAAATTCAGATGTTTGTGACTGCAGTAAAAAACCAAAAGAAAATACAATACTAACTCTAAAACCTTTAAATATCCTGGAAAATATTCTAAAAAGTTTTTGCTTAAAATGGTTTATGGAAATTTTTTCTTTAGAAGTCATGAACACAGAGCTTCTCCATCTCCACCAATTTAATCTAGAACATTAATTATTATTATTACCATATTTCTCTTGAAGCACTGTATATTATCTACAATCAGAAATATTTTGTTAGCAGAGGGACATGGTGTCAGAATGATAGAATACAGGAGCTTCTCTTGGACTACAAAGGTACGTGCCATTTCTGACAAAAATGGGATCATCAAGAGCACACGTTTGTTTCTCCCACAGCAGATTCAGTTGTTAGTACCAGCTGAACATTCTTCTATTGAAAGTTTTAAGAGAGGATGCTAAACAAATTGATTTGTTTTCAGCATTATGAAGACCTTCCATCTCACCAGTTTCAACTGAACACTGTACTAATGCAGTCCCACGGCTTCTGGACTTTAGCATGACCAGCACAAAGTCTTTTCTCCAAAAAAGACTTGGGCAAACTGACAGTAACATTTTTTAATTACTATTCTGCCATCAAGCAAGTGTAACAGAAAAGACAGGAGGGTCCAAGAATACAGAAGGAAGATCTGATTATGGTCTTAAAATACATAAAATGCTGTTGCAACTAGGAAAGATATGCAACAGTTATTTACATTATTACATTTTTTTACCTGGATATGTTACATCTACGCCTAGCAGCTTGCAATGTGAAGCATCCCCACAACGGTCAACCGGAAAATCTGACTTTTTTCCTGTTTATCCTACCCCAAATTGGGTACACGCACCACTTTTTTTCCTTACTCGAAACCCTGCCTTGATGTCTGTTGCAGACAGACTTAACCTGCAGCTCAGTTACATTGTGGAGCACTCTTACACTGTCTGCCTTTGGGTACTACTGTTTCATTCTGCTTAGGATTTGCTACCATTTTGCTTTTTTGTCTTACGTTATATGGGAATTCCTATAGGTCGCGGTCTGTAATATATATTTTAGTCAAAACAAATAAATGTTGATTTCTGTTATGATACAGTATTTTATCTTCCAAGAGCTGGAATTGACTGGAACAATGAAAAATAATTTAGTTCT
This sequence comes from Buceros rhinoceros silvestris, assembly GCF_000710305.1. NCBI lineage: Eukaryota > Metazoa > Chordata > Aves > Bucerotiformes > Bucerotidae > Buceros > Buceros rhinoceros. The sequence continues at coordinate 7,693 of NW_010399656.1, forward strand.
TTATTTAATTCTTACCTGGGAAGAATATGTGTGACCATCTGATCCACAAACAGGATTGGTATAAACTACTGGACACTGCTTGCAGTTTGATGAAATGGGACCACCCCTCCACTGTTTATGGCCTAAACCAGCCTCTTTCATACTGTAAGTAAACAAAAAGTATGTAATTCTGATAAGCAGTAGTAAAAACAGAACATATTCAGGGTATTTTAATGAGCCTTTACAAATAGCAAGCCATAAATAATTTCAGCTATGAAGTTTTCTCTAAGTAAAAAAGCCACAATCTTTGGTATACACTCGCTCACCTTCACATACTACTCACTGTAGTGGTATTTGATACATGTGTATTATTTCACTTTCTAAGACACCTCAGTAGAAAAAGTTGGTTAAGATGATGCTTCGGTGACTGCTACACTTACTGATCAGTGAAAGATGTCTGATTTGTGTGGTATTTACTTTTTCTTGTTGTTATTAAATAGCATGAATGAAGCTGTTTTATTAATACTGATGTTCAAAGAGGTAGATCAAATGATATAATTTTCTAAGTAATAAATCATAAATACTTCTACAGAAACAATTATGTGGTCCTTCAGAGTACTGTTAGCCCCACTTTGACCACTGTCTTTCACAGCTTACAACTCAAAATTCAGACTCTAGGATCCAATATAATGTTCGAAGGGTAAAAAAGGTAATCCACTGAAGCAGAGAACTGATCTGCACAGGTGTGTATGTGCATGCTTATCAAACAGATAGATATAGCTAGATGAATAATTTTAACCCAGAAAAAAGCTACACAGGGTCAGACTAAAAGCCTAAAATAAGTTACTGGCACTCACTCAGAATACTCTTCTAGCCTTCAGCATATGGCTACACTCTGACAAACATGTTTTCTCTCTGTAGCTTTGAATTAATTTTCATTCATGAGCTTTTCCAATTGCTTTTTGCAACTATGAAAGCATTTAGGAACCACTGTATCCTGAAACAGCTGTTTTGTGAGAGCTGCCTGATTCATGGACTCATCTACAATATGCTTTATATATTAATGGCTTACATATAAATAAGAAAAGAGAACAGTAATGCATGATTTTAATATTGTGTTTTCTGCCTGGAATCTTAATGAGGAATCTAAGTATGATTATGTGTAGAATACAGCCATAACTTACCAGGACACACTCAAGTAGTAAACTTTGAAACTTATGAAAAACTCAAGTAAAATCTTTAAAGGAGCAGAACTCTTTCAGCATGGTTCACCTACAGATAATAAAGAACTATTTTGCTAATAAGTCATGAATAGCTGTTTGAAAATAATTTGCCTCAAGTAATAAAATGAAATTAAATCAGAGAAAATAAACTTATGACAATTAATGATGTGCAGAGCAAAAGGCTAAAAGCACACATCTAACAGTAAATTGATGATAATCAAAACCACAACTCTATTCAGCTATGCTGAGTATTCTTAAACTGTTCATAATTTTGGCTGTAAAAGTGTTCTTTAAGAAGAAAAAAAAAACCCACATTCATTATAGATGTTGTGTGGCAAAACTTTGAACTGCACGGATTTTTTTACTGTTCAAACAGGTACCTGAAATATTGTTGCCAGAACCTATCAGTTACTGATGAAAAAGCCAGTAAGAGCTTCAATTACACGTAGCATAACAAGTCGTAAAACATCCATACAGAAAGCTTTTATGCCCATCAGGAAGTATAAAAAAAAAAGAAACAATTCGAACACACCACCCTAATCAATAATAAATAACCATTCTTTCTGCTGAGTTGCATCATTTGAAGACTAAGTACAAATAATTTCATTTCTATTATAGTAAAGAAAAGCAAACTTGACCTGTATCTTTAATAATGTATAATGTACAGCCATAATCTGACCATCGCTGCTCCTTTCCTTTCTCAAGGAAAACTTGACTAAGAGTTTTCCAATTGTCCACATAAGCTCCAGTGTAATTAGATTATTTAGATGTCTGCATCTTTCTCTTATTTCTTGTTATTTTTATAGCTCACCATTTTCCAGAAGTGCCCCACTAGCCTGAGGTTACTGACGGGACCAGAGTCCCAACCATCAACCTGATGCCATTTCTGTTTATCTGAGATACAGTACCTTTAAAATGCTGCATAAATCAATTGTAAAAGTTTCAGATGTCAGCAGGGAGAACCCCACTGATATCAGCAAAAACCAGAAACTGGAAGCAGGATTTGTGAGACACAGAGGGGCTGTTGGGTATATCAAAGAAAGGATTAGTGGCGATTACGGGGCTTTAGCATATCTGCACCCTTGTATACATCCTCAATGAAATTTGAAGACAAGAAATCCTCCCTTTAGATGGAGGAAAATGGATACATAAAATCACCTAAAGGAAAGAGAATGAGGTGTCTCAGGAAAGATCAGAAGGGACAGGACACTAGAACAAGCTCAGGACACAGAAACCACAGGTCTGTGACAACGATGGAAAGGTATGAAGAATACATAAAACATTTTAAATAGTTAGGTAGATTACCTTCTATCAACTAATCTCTGTTTTGTCAGGCTTTTAAATGCAGGCTGTCCCATGGTACTCATTTAGGGTGAAGAGTCAAGTTTCCTGTTATACACAGAAGTCACCCGAGACCTTCAGCAGATCTCATTCTTCTCAAAATCTTGGTTTCTATATAACTAGTAATAAATTTCTACAAAACAGAAATATCTGTATTTTTCCAGACATGGAATGGATGGTATAAATAAATTATAGATAATGATACTTTGAAGGTACCAGTCTAGAGATACCTGGTCATGGAAATGCTTTGGATGGACATCTGTTCAGAAGCTTTAGTACAATGATGCAGAGACTAGACTCTGTAATAATACAGCTGCCAAACAGCTATTTTTTGATTGTCAGTCACTGAGATAAGAGGTAAATATGAAAAAATCAAAAACATTTTTAATAGCAGTTATGATAAGTGCATTTCATAAGTCATATTAATAACATCTTTTACTTATGTGCTCAAACATTTCCTTTCACCATTGTTTAATTGCATCAGATTTGTTCCAGTTGACTCTTTCTTTGTTTTTTTGCAGCTAGGAAACAAGTTTACGTAGAAACTATTGACATGGAAATAAAAGAAAATACTGTGATGATATAAATCGTCTTGAATTAAGATCACTGGTGTATGTCCAGAATGTCACAAAATAAGATACACAAAGACCGCCTAACTACAATAAAAATAATTTCTTATAATTTACTTGAGATATGCAGATAAAGCAATATATTTTTTATGTTTTAAAATGTAAAAAACATAAAATGTTAGACAGGAAAACATGGTAAACAAAGAAATCACTTCACTGTAAGAAATCACTTTCATTTTTCTCTTCCTTGTATTTATTATTTTACAATTTGATATGCAGGAAGAAAACTTAGATCACTGCAACTTGCAGTTACTACAGTTCTGCCTTTAATTTTATGATTCCTCTGCAATCACTATAAATGTTCTTGAGCTTGTTAGTATTTTGTCACAATAAATATATGATGCAATATAAAAGCCAGCCTCTTCCACTGACAAATCTTAGACTTCTACATTTCCTAAAAAGGGCTTTAGGATCTGTCTAGTAATAAAATAAGTATTACTGAGTACACAAGCTCCACCTTATCTGACCCTGTTGACACCTAAAGGGTAAAATAAAGTATATGGGTTTAATCTACCAGCCACACTAGTGATTACATTAATTTGCATACACCAAATTATGCATATACTTTTAGACTTCATATGCAATCGCATGCCTAGAAACATAATTAGCCAATCTGCCCAATTACTCTAGCCTATGTACCTGTTTGCATACATAAACCTACCTTCCTGTATACACAGTGATTGTGCCTGCAAATGCTTTGGGAATGCTTAATGTAACCCAATGAAAATTTAGCTGCAGCATGACTTACTTGATGATATCTATACACTGCATGAGTGCCCAATTCACTCACGCAAATGAAAAAAACGGATACAGCTATAAAGCTAGATTTGAGGATCTTCACACGCAGGTCATCAAATACAGACTAAGAGAAACAAATAAGATTTACTAAACCCCTAATCTTTCAAAGAACTCTTGTAACTCTTCTCTGATAACTACATTTGCATGTTTTAGAGATTTTAGAATTACTCCAATTTAGAGACTGCCTGATTATGTTTTGCCATGGCCTGTGGGTGACACAATCACAGTCTGTGTCAGATTAACATAATCAGAAGAAATCACTTGTATTGCACCATCTAATTTGTTTTCATTAGAGTTGACTGGATTCTCTTCAAAGTTCCCTTTTTATGTGGAAGCATTCTGGAAGAAATTTATAGCTGTCAATATATTGTTGAGAGGTTTCTTTCAAACATTAAAAGAACCCAAGACTTTATTGGCAGTCATTGTGTGTATATGTCTGTATTATTTTGACTTATTTCATTATTTTGCACTATTCCTAACAAATACAAGAAAAAATCTCTTAAACTAAAAATAACTGAATAAATCTGAAACAAATAAAGTAAAGATTAATAAATAAAATTAATATGTGATTCAAAATACAATACATTTTAGCAAATTTAACAGTGTTGGCGAGATGGGGTTTTTTTATTGATGGTCCATCATAACGTTTAGTAGGTGCATGTGAGATTATATAAAGTCAGCTATTATTCTTTCCCAGCATCTGCACCCAAGACATTAGATTAGAAAATTATGTATGATCTATCTATCATTTCTGTCAGGATCACTAAGCATACATACTTGGTGGTATTTCAGATTTTAGAAGAGTCTTTCTTTCTGTGCATGTAAAAAGAAAATGCTATTTACTCATTTGCACTAGAGAAGGAAAACAAGTAAAGATACAAATACTTACTAACTCCTTCCAACTACATGTATTATCAAAAAGCTAAGTTTACACTTTACTTTCTTACCTTATTATCATACAGCTCCATTATTTTTAGTACCATTCTGCCTACTTTTGCCAAGCAAAGAAACCAGTATTTTATTCTATACAATAAACTAAAATCTAAACAAAAAAGTCTTACGTATTTAAAAAAAAAAATGTTTTAAGTAATGCTGCTGAAATTTCCTGGAATAGTATTTGCATATTTTGACTGACTGAAGTTAGCTAGCATAGCATTTTAAGGACACTGAAAAGCAAAGAACACACAGTAACACAGAAATTAATTTTCTCATTAAGTTACCTGGAGTTGCTTGAGAGGTGAAAGGGACTTAATATATGAACAGCTGAATGCACTGCTCATGCCAACTTCTTTTCCATTAGGATGACAAATGATACAGGCATTTCAAAGAGTAATTTGTCAGAAATTATTATGGAAATTACCAGGGGAGGGGGTTCGTGAAAATTTGAGATGTTAACGTATAAAAAGTGCTTATTAGAGACATCAGTACTGTATGCTTTTTTAAAAAAATACTTTTTTTAAAGTATTAAGACTGAAGATTTTTCTTAGGACCTCTCAAATTGCTACACTTGTAATTTACGTAGTTGGGCACTGATTAGCACATATTTTCTCAAACACTTAAAGCATAACTTAAAAAGAAGGAACAACATAAGGAAAAGCTTGAGTCAAAATCATTGTATGTTATAATAGTCTTCTGATCAGAACCGTTTATGGTCAGTCACATACACCTTCAAAAAAACTATAAAGAAAATCAAATTACCAAAAATGAAGAAAAAAAAAAAAAAGAAGTGTTAGAGCAAGTCAATGGCAGATAATCGGCAAATAAAGGGAAAGAAAACCTGACATAAAAACTTAGAATTCAAGTAAAAAAAAAGTAATTAGATGGTAGCAATTATGTGTATGTGGTGTTATGAAAGTTAGTCCACAGTTAAGAGAAGTCTACTGAACTCTGAAGGAAAAGCCAACTTGTGTAGAAATGGTTTTAATATTATTTCAAAACTGCAAGAGATATTAGCTTTTGAGCTCAGTATCTTAAGTGCCCCCTTCTCAGCTGCAGCTATTCCTTAAAAAGTGCTTATTAAAAACTTTTATTTAAAGATCAAAGACAGAAAAAGGATGTTCAGATACTGCCTAGAGACAATGATAGAATATAGACTTGTTAAAGGATTAAGAAGATGGTTGTACCAGCACAGAGAGCAAGTAACTGCATCAGAATCCTTTTTCTCTTCCATCATAAATTCCCTTCCTTCCCAGCTGACACCCTAAACATCCTAAGAAAATTAATGAAAGCTAGATGGCAAAAATGAGCACATTCTTCATTCTCCTCCTTGTCTTCTCTTTCTGGAATAGACCCCAGACTACAGAGACAGCACTCTCTGGAGTTCCAGTCCTAGAGGCCAGTAATTGCCTTTTTTTTTTTTTTTTTCACACAAGCATTTACATACATTGTAAAGTCAGAAATATAGTAATTTTCCACTGAAGTCCAGCATTGTTTATGGATATTCCTACTGCGTTCCTATGAAATAATCTGACAGTTCCATGCATTTCCTATGTACTTAACTAGAAATGGTCACATACAGATATCTGACACAGATTTTGCTTGGCAAATACTGGAGATGTGGAAAGCATTCATGGATATCACAGACTTTGTTTTCTGTCACAGAAAAGACTGCACACAAACTTTAAAGATAGAGACCTAAGTTAACCCTTAATAAGAGTATCTGTAATAACTGTTACATTCACTGTTTAAACTAGTAGTTATGTAAAGTTACATCAATAGAAACAAGTGAGGTTTATAAGCACAATCAATATCAAAATTATGAGACAATTAAACAAGTATTTACAACTTCGAGCACTTCATGCTTTGAATACAATGAATGAATTCTTTTGTTTGTTTTTGAATGAACTAATATAAAGTACTGCTGAAGATAAGGACTGCATCTTCCTATTGAATATCAGTAGTATAGATGTCATAATATTCCAACCAGAAATGTTGAATTCCTTGAAACCCGCGAAGTATCAAAACCATATTTTCACCTAGTGATACTAAAGACATCCTTCGACCTTATTTTCATTGCTTCAGAATACATACTGAATTATTTAGTAGCTATCAGGTAGGAAGATAGCAGAGTCCAGGGACTTTTGTTTCCTTAAATACGAAAGACACAGATTTAAGTCATTTTCTGTATTACTTCTGTATTACTTTTTGATAATTTTTTGCCTTTTATTCCTGCCTGCTCCACAAATCCCACTTGGGCGTCCTGAGCCACAGAAGCTGTTAAAACTTCAAATTCACCCACTAAGGCTGAGAATTGAACATAAACCATCTTCTCACTGTTTCCAAGAAGGAAATCTGAACATGCAGATCAATGAAACACCAAAGCACACTCCATCAGTATCTGCAGTTTGGACCATTAGAGTAAAGAATAGCACGTACTGGACATTAGGAAAAACTCCTTCACTGAAAGCGTTGTGAAGCATTGGAAGAGGCTGCCCAGGAAAGTGGTGGAGTCACCATCCCTGGAGGTATTTGAAAGACATACAGATGTGGTGCTTAGGGACATGGTTTAGTAGTCGACTTGGAGTGCTGGGTTAACAGCTGGACTCGATCTTATAGGTCATTTTCAACCTAAATAGGCAGAACTATTCACCTATCACAGTAAGTCTGATATGATTCTCCAGCACAGTTATTTTGGACTCCAACATGAATACGATTAATTCTTCTATAATGCATACGCTACCTCTAGAAGGCAGTTTAACCATATATTGGTTAATCTCTAGTATATCCATATATTTTTCAGTTCTTTCACTGTTGGCAGCTTTGTTGCATCTGTAATTTCTTTCAACAAAAAGAAACAGCAGATTTTTATTTTAATTTTTTACAGTAAAGGTTCTTATTTCTCTACAGGCTATTTTCTATGCAGGCACACATTCAACACCATAAAAATGCACAGGACATCCAAATCACTGTGCCATCTAGAGGCCACACTGAAAAATCCTCTTATCACCAATCATTACTTAGCAAAGATCATTACTTCACACATATATGTAAGACAAAAAGGTAAATAAACCCCTGCTATATCCTGCAAAGCAAGCTTATTTCCTACAGCCTTCAAAACCGACATAATCAAATACAAATCTCACATTTTATAACTTCTACAGTACAATGGGCAGTAAGCTTTCATCAAGTAAAGTTAAGATGTAACATTTTAAACTTACTATCAGTTGTGTGTAGGTTAGGATTTAAAGATAGTAGATAAAATCCTGATCCTGCCAAATTCAATAGGAAAACTCCTATTGCATTCCAGTGGCTGACAGTTTTAGTCTGTCATATTAGGCTTCATGTGTCCATCCATGTTCAAGATGATAGGCTTCTACAGCAACAAGAGAATGATTCCTAAATATTACAAAGGTCTTTGGGGCTAATTCAGCAGTATTAGACATAGACACGGGATCACAGAATAACAAAGAACTCTGCCAATGAACACAACTGCTGTATCTGCATTAGCAAACAGGTAAACACCTGGTCCTGAGAACCTAATACCCATACTTTTGAGGGAAAGGGGGGCAATGGGTTGTTTTTTTCTGTTTAGCTTATTACCTTTGAACTCACTCTAGTCTGACACACACATTTGAGAGGATCCTGGAGAACGTATCTGGGTTTTTTTTTTTTTTCCCATTGGAAATGAATCCATTCCATACACTCTGAGAGCCACTACACTGTTAAAACCAAAGCAAGGTGAGCAAGCTGATAGGATTTTCACACAGTAGCACATTCCCAACTGGACCAAAACACTAATGTAGATGTATGGAGCTTTTCGTTGCTTTGGTTTTAAGCACCAGTTTTTCCTTCTCCTTTTTTAAGCATACGATTTTTGACAGAGAAACAAACTTCTTTTCAAAAGAATGTTACTCTTTTTATTAGTTTAATTGCACCCCAAATCGACCAGTCCATAGTATCAGAAAGAGTTCACTGAAATACAGAAGACAAGGAAATTTACCCCTATTCTTTCAATGTTCTATGTATTGAATTAATACAACAACTTATCAAGTTCGTGCCTTTATAAACTACAGCATCACTGCCAGAACCCTGTTTCTTCTAAGGACCAAACTGCTCTCCCCACAACACAAAGTGTACCACCAGCTAATTTGTGCCAGTATGTCTTACACTCTTGTCCCTCACTTTTTCTCCAGGCTCCACAAAGACTGAACAAAGGTCCATGAATCTACGAAGTAAGAAAGAGCTGGTTGGCAGACACACAGAAAGCTGTTAAGACCCAACACACGCATCCCTCCACACTCAACAACAATTCCTATAAACTACAAATACAAACAGTGACCTTCACTTTTGTTTACTCCCTTTTCATGGTGAAAATTACTTCTTCACTAAGTTTTCCAGTGCAGATGCAGCCAAAAGGGCTACAACAATACAATTCAGAAAAAAGCACCCCATAGTACTGACAAGTAAAATCAAATTGTAGGAATACAGGCTGCTGAGGAAACATAGGCTTTCAATCCAGACTCTGCAAAATCCACACAGTTTGAGGCAAATTCTTTTTCTTTTTCAGATGCCTTATGCCACAATGAAGACAGCAATCTCTCTAACAGATACTGGTTCATCCTAAATTGTTAGTTCTGTGCGGAACAAAACTAAAACCAGTAAAATGATCTGGACTGACATCTAGTTTAGCAATTGTGATAAAAATCTGCTGGGTTTAATAGAGATAAATTACCACAGCAAATAATAATTTCTGACAAAATACATTATAAAATGATACAGCAAAGATGAGACCAAAAGAAAGTTTCCTATGATTCATATGATAGTCAGAAGATCTAGTAGAAGTTTTCAAGGATTACGGTTTTCAGAAACTGTACAAAGCATAAAATGTCCCTTGCACATGAAAGAAGGTGTGCACAGAAGCTATATGTATATTCAGTATGCAAAGCAAAATGTCACTCAAGGGCTGATTTTTTTTCCCTCTCTAATGCAACATTTTGAAGGATGTATTTTGTAGCGATATAAAGGTAAAAAAAATAAAATCAAGCGGAGAAAGAATAGTGAAGTTACAGAAAAAGATTTTTCAATTATTTTGAAATTAAATAGAAATGTATTTAAATGATAAAGATGCTGACTTTGCTAGGCATTAATTTCACATATTGTAGATGGTGCAAAACTACCACTTTTCCTCAAAACTGTTTATATTTATTTTATAATGATGGAAGATTTATTAAACAGCTCTCAAACCTATAATTTTCTATTCTGCAAAGCCAGAACATTACATAGATCTTTTGTCAGCCTTGACCTGTTTACCTCTTTGAATATAAATATATTCACTAATAGTGTTATTGGAAAAAACCAAAGACATCAGTTTGTGTTCCAAAACAAAGCCAAGAGATTTTTCAATGTTTTCCAATATAGACAATACAGAAGTGAAAACAATTTCCTTTTTCTTTTACGCATGTAATAAATACTTATTTAATAATTTTTTTTTAGACAGAAAACAGTTCTCTTCAGTCAATGAAAATAAATTTATGACCTAGATATAATAACCAGAAGACTGTGTCAAGTCTTAAATTCTTAGTTTGCTGAACAGGAATCTAGGATGCCCCTCGTAATAAGTAAAGTATAATATCAGATTTGGTTAGTGTCATTTAAATGTAGGTCTTACACATCAGGATGATTTCTATTTGCAAAACTGTAGGGTTGGGTATTGGTTTAATTTTAAAATTATTATGTACCTGTTATTAAGAAAGAAGTCATTAATTCAGAGCCTGCTTTGCATAATGCAATGCTTTTTGTTACCTGCATTTAATAGTCCCATGATAAATACAGTTCTCATTAGAAAGAATCTTAACGATACATGAACAGTTAAGAAAAGGAACTGAAACATAAAAAAAAAATTAAAAATTAGATGAAAATAAATGAAACTTAATCAAAGAATTAATAATCACTTCTACAGCCCAAAGAAGACAAATAGTGAGAGTATTTTGATTAATATCACTATTAGAACAGCCACCTCTACAAGATTTACTATTTTATGCTGAGTATAATTATTGAATAGTTTTCACTAGAAAACACCTAGTTTTCCTATTGGCTCAAAAAAACTGGCTGCCACAAAAATGTTCTTTCTCCACTACAAAAGCAGATTGGCACTCCACTCGCCACATTTAGAACCCTGCAGACAGAGTAATTCTCAGGCAATCTCCTTCTCATTGCCTTGGAAGTGCCGGTTGCACTCTTGCTGCCCAAGCTCCCAGCTCTTTCTTCCCTCACAGTGGAATCAGTCACAGTGTGTGCTTGAAAATGAAGACAGAAACAAATAAAGTCTGTTTACAAATACCACAGTAACAGATACCTGAAAGAAGGATTTCCATTTTCTCCCTTTAATATTATCATCATACATGTCTGTGGTATCAATCAGTTGAATTTGAGAGTCATCAGGTAGCCTAAAACTTTTATTTGTTTGAGTACTTTAAAAGTTTATCTGCATTCTTCAAAACTTTATATTCAACTCTTTAGACAGGCTTATATGTAGAAAACACCAGCTAATAATCAACTTCAAAAGAACATGCCTTCTTCCTTCTGAATATGAAGTATAAGTATAGACGATAACTAAAGAAACATTATTTCTGCGGTGACTTATGTAGTGAAGGAGATAAAATAATGACGCTTTAAGCTTCTTCTTCTTTCTATATTTGCCCTTTTTTTTTTTGTCCAAAACTCATTCTTTTGTCTATTTCATGTAGTAAACTAATCTCTAATCTACTGGAATACAAGCTCATACTTATATACCAGTGCTAAAATTACTTCCGGATGGTGGTACCTGCTCACGAACAGCATTTGTAACATTCTGGAAAACACATCACCCTCCCACATGACCTAACCTAAGTACTGAGATAATGCAACTCCCCTCAGGAGAAAAAACAAAAACAAACCAAAAACCCCAACAAAAAAAAAAAACAAACCCAAGAAACAAAAAACAACCAAACAAACTTTCACACTGTCTTCTTTCTCTCTAAAAATCCAGTAGTATCCTCTATTCATCTTTCTCCAAAGATTTTATCACTGCTTGGCAGCTCTAATACCTTCTTGGGGTTTTTTTTATGGGCTCAATAAAGGGATTTTTTTTTTTCTGTCTCTCAGAAAGGTTACTCTTTTCTTCCCCAAGAAAACTTCTTCAGATTTGTGTCCACTTACGTTATTATTCTAAGGCAGATATTACAGAATCTGTTTCTTTATGAGAACTCAGAACACACAATACTGCTATACGATTCAGCTTTACATTGAAATAAATTGACAAATAGTGATAAAATTTGTACAAGTTCTTCTATATGACTAAAGATTTTTTTCCAGCGTTTTATGTACACTACTCATGAACTGTACATTCAAAAATCAGTAAAAGATACTCTGCTGAGTCTTTTCCTATTCATTGTTACGGAATTATTCTCTTTGATGGTTGTGGAGCAAAGAAAAAAAAACACAATGATTGAAAAGTTCTCAACTAACTTTGAAGTTGTTATGAATATTGATGTGCTTTTACCATATACCACATATTAAAACACTAATCTTATCTTTCACTTAAGCTTAGAAATGAGATTGTGTGGTGAAAGCAGGTAATATTTTAGAATGCCTGCTGACAACAGCATCATCTTAGACTGGCTTTATTTTCATATCATGGAATAAGGAAGAATCTAGGATCATCTTATTTAAATTCTGTGAGAAAATTAATCTTTTTACAAGAAACAACTTAATTCTAACTGCTGAGTACTGAACACCTAAAGGAAAGATAAAACATGACTTCCTTAGGCTTTCTATTTCATATTTGTTAATTCTCTCAGCTAAATATATTTGCCATTCTTGGCTTTAAAAGGCTCGATAATTTGTTTTAAAACTTCAAATTTCATTAAAACCAGTTTTACTTGTCAATGCTGGAAGAAGTCAAACGCATTTTGATATGAGCCAGGACAATTAGCAGTGAAGAATTGTAAAGAAGAGTCTTTACAAAATTAAACAATTTTTTTTTTTTCTGATTGAAAGAAAGTTTACAGCAGTGAAAAATCAGAGAGGAAAGGATGATGGCAGCCCCAGCCCAACTTGAAATGCAATCCGTTAAAAAAATTCGTGGAATAAAAAGTTACACAGCACTATCAGAGCATCTACGAGCTAGTGCTGGGTGAAATTTTCAACCGATTGACTTGCTCTTTTCTTTCGTGCAAAAACTGTTTATTCTCCATTCTAAGCCCTTTTGAGAAAGCAGCTCGTGGGTTTAATCTAAGTGCGTGGTAATAATCATAATACTAGTCCAGAAGCCATAGGCAAGACTGCAGAGCTCTTTACAGGGGCACCAGCTCATGAGCAGGAGACCTCTAAGCCAGCACCCAAAAGGCTTCTTGAACCAGGAAAATTAGTTGCAAAATGTTTACAAAAGAACTATTTTCAGCAAATCAAAATGAAGGCAATATGGCAGAAATACCAGGGACCTCCCTCCCCCTGGGAGAAGAGGACCAAGCAATCCCTTTTTTATTTTGAACATAAAATGAGCATATACAGTTCAGGAACACTGGCATTACATGTCTTATACTTTCCTACAATGTTACGATACAAGGCAGATGAATGAAACAGCAGTGTCATAAACTTTAATAAGATCTCACTTTGTTATTTTGAATAACACTGATAATCTCTGTAACCTCACTGTTTGTCAGGAATATGAAATGTATGCACTAATACTGTCTCAGTTCTGTGATGCCTCTTCCCACACAGGAACAATTGAAAGAATAAGGGAACATGAATATGTATTTTCCATTTACACAGAGCTTTAATGAAAATGTCTTCACATCTTATAATTTATTTTCAGTAACTAATTTACCACTCCACTCATTTCCAAATTGTGTATTTAAAAATGCCTCTACAGCTTTTGTAAGAGTTGGCCTACGATAGCTGCAAAAGAAAGATCACTTCTCCTCATCTTTAGATTCATACCCACATTGGTAAATGCACTTTTTGCAAACAAGATTTAATACTCAATTCTATATATTTGAATTTGGTAATTTCTGGACTTAAAGGAATTGAAATTACTTTATTTAATTTTTTATCCTTTCTTAAGGAACACTTAAGAGGCCTATGGTCCAATCAGCACTGCAGCTAAATTAATGTTACTGAATTTATTTTTGCTAGACAACTTTGTTGTGAAAAGAACATCAACAATGCCGAAGACATACGAATCATGACTACACTCAAGGGCAAAACCTAGGTCTCAATGAAAAATACTACATTTAATTATAATTAAATAAATCACAGCAATGTCTCATCACACGGACCTTGCTCACCACCTTCACGGTGTTTGGCTGACCAGCCTCCTACATGGTAGGCTGTGTGGTCATGAATTTATTGTGAACTTCCAAGAACACATGGACTCAAATGTACTTCTCAAATGTATTTGGACTTCAGATATCACCATCATCACTGTAAATTGGGTATAAACAGCTGAATACATTATACAAATAAATCAGCACTTCTGGTGATAAAGGAGGAGAAATATTTTTATGATATAGACTTCCATTTCACAGAGTTCTTTCCAGAAAAATGTCATTATGGTCACAGACCTTGATTTTTAAGTTTTGGGTTTTTTTTCAATTTGCAAGGCTTTTCAGGAGGGTTTGGGGTCATTTGCAGTTGCGTTCAGTCCTATTAAAAAAAAATAAACCCAAAACCAAATCCTGTATGTGTTTTTCAGCAAAACCTACATAAGCAGTTACATGTTCTGATTTTATTATCAAGATGTGATATCTATATGGTATTGAATTACATACACATATACCTGTCCAAAAGAAAGCTTAAACTGAATATATACTGAATTGCCAGTTAGAGAAGCCATTGTATGGCAACATTTATTTTAGAATTCATGATTAATGTATGCATGTCTCATACCATGTATAAAAACTTGTTGGTAAGTCTGGCATCATACCCAGTTCAAATAAGTACAGGAAAAAAACTGGTATGACGCTATTTACACAAGACTACTTCCTGTCTGACTAAATTGATACCATTTCTCCTATCATCACTTGCTTCATAACAAAAATACCCTTCGCATAACACATTAGGAAACTTGTGTATTACTTAGAAAACCTTTTAACTTGGGATTCATCTGTGAAATCTTAGCACAACTTTGCTACTTCAGGGAGCACTATAAGTATTCAAACAGTAACTGCACAGCCTTTTTCCTCTTTTCCATTGCAAAAAAATACATACGGTGTTCTTGTTGTCTTTACGTCTTTCATGTTTTCAGCTATCCTTGGGGCTCTTTTCAGAATACTCTGTAACTCATTCAAATGGCACAGCATTGTGGGAGCAGTTCCACTAGAATAGCTAGATATTACAACCACTCTATACTTAATTTGAGATCACAGTGGTTATGAGAACCATGTGTGTATGACCCACAGAGGCTGCAAGATTAGTCAGAAGACGTTGAGACTTTACATTCCAAACACATTCGGGATCCACTTTACTTCCTGCTCCATACCAGTAATATTACTCCCATGTTGTGAACTGACTGCAAAGCATGGAGGAATAGAAAGCACAACATTTGCATGACACCTAAACCACACTTTGTCATCCAGGGCTGGAGGCTGACTACTGCACCCTCCCTCTACCTGGCAATCTTTAAAGTCATAGCCAACCCAATGCTGCCTGAAGCACTTCAAGTGCTTAAGAAGGTTGTTAGCATGCTGGTCCCATGACTCCTCACAAACTCCACCATGGCGGGGGTGGGGGGGAGGCAAAAAGGCACAAATGCTTTCTTGCTTTCTCTCAAGTAGGAGCTTTAAAATATCCAGGTACTGCATCACTACAACATGACTGCATTACTGTAACAACTGTTAAAATTATTACTATAGATTTTTCCTGTTACTCACAAACCCCTAACTCAGTGATTTCGTATTTGACATTATCATTTCTGATCCAAATGTACTACGGGTTTACTTAAAGTTTTTCAACACTTTTAAAAGTGGTGGTTTGTCACTCTGACAGAGCATGCCTCTTTCTTACCTTCACAATTTGATATATTTATACCAATATGTATATTGATATGTGTTGAGATATACACATGTGGGAACACATCCATGGCAAATCCACTCGAGTTCTGTGGTTTTGATTCCTTTGTGCACAGCTTGTGGTAATTTTTACAATTGTTAGCATAATTATTAGCAGAACACATACTATCTCTGTTCATACACTCTCATTTATAATGAGCAAAGCAAAACTTGACTGTTCTCCAGCACATCTCAAGTTTAACTGACAAAATCATGAGATTACTGGGGAAAACAAATAAAACCAAATACAGTATGGTTCAGGTTAATGGATACAGCCTCTACAAGCCTTCTCTTCCTGTTCCCTTGCCAGAAACTACCAAACTGCCTTTTTTTTTGCCCACTTCTACAAATAGAAAATGAAGCATATATCTTAATAATTGTTCAGCTCACAAGCTGATTTGCAACACTACTTATCTTTGAATGTTTTGCTGTATTGATTCTTTTTCATGTTTTACTGGTTTTATTTATATCATTTATTTAGTTGTAGCACTTCAACAAAAAAAGGTTATAGCTCAATGTAACTTCTGGAAGTATCCTAAAATCAGCATGTTCCACTTGAGACTCTTAGTTCTGAATTTAAAACAAATTTATATTTCATTCACTACAGTTGCTATTTGTCCCCTTTTCCACCTTATTTTTTACTGGTGACATTTCCACCATCATCATGTCTTTTCTCACACCATGAGGAGAAGAACAGAGAATAAGCCACTGTTAAGATGGCAAGATTTACCTGAGATTGTTTTCTTAACACAACATACAGAAGAGTATTTTGAGCTTAGCAGCTTAATTTTTTATGATGTATATGTAACAGAACTACTCTGAGCCAAAATTCTAAAGTTCAAAGAGAGGAATAAAGAAGTATCTGCCTCTCCAGATTATATTTAGCAGTTCCAAGCTCCTCATTACACCTGTGAGGACCAATAAGACCCTTTTACAAAGACTACCTCAAAAAGTACTCATGTTTGGAGATCCGAGTATCCCTTAATCTAGGTTCCTTCAGAGCCTCCTTAAAGCCATCCATTTTAATAAATGTTCTTTCCTCTGTAACACAGCTTTGCAGTGAGCAGTACCTTTTTTCCCCTGCTTTGTCTTTCATTCTACAGTACTTCGCTCCATTCACCAGTCTGTTCCTCTGTGTAGCTGATGCTGCTCCTATCACTTGACAGATCAAATTTTTAAACCTGCTGGTTTTAATTTATTGTTCTCCCTGCCTCAAGAAGTACCACACCCGTTTTGCTTGAACAGCAAAAATGCTTTTTTTCTTACATTAATCTGCGATATTACAGGTACTGTGTAATACAGTTCTACCTAACCTGGACTCCTGCTTTAATTTAACAACTTTGAACTGGACTCATACTACTCTAAATCAAGAATAATTCTGTTGTACAAGAAAAGCACATAGTAAGATAGAATCAAGCCTCTTTATATACCATCCACTGCCTGGTGCTGAGGAGCAATAAGTTTTGAAATATGCCAGCTGTCTTGGTAACTCTAGTGCTAGTATTACTTGCCCTTTATTCTACAGCTAAAACACAGTATCTTCCTAAAATCACTGCAAAAACATCACAATGTAATGTGTGTAGTTACAGATTCTAAGGCACAGCACACACTTGTACAGAAAACTGTATTACGCACCAGGAAATTACAAGTAATTTCTATACAGTATTTAAATAAAAAAAGAAGCAGTATTAACTTGAACTGGTTTTCCTATTACATCAGCAAACTTTAACTCATCAGCAATATATTAACTCACATATCAAAGGCTGCCATGTTCCTAGATGGTGTTAGTCAGGTGCTAGAAGAGCACTTGCAAGCTGTAAACACTGCTTTACGTAAATGCATGAGTTTAAAAAGAATGATGTATTATGTCTGTGCATCAGTGCCTTACAAAACTAAACTTCTGTATTCTGGCACTGGTTAACTGCTATGGCATTTCTATGAAAAACAGAATTGCTTTAAATCATCTAGCCAACTGTCGACTTACTGTACTGTAATCTTCCATGTGCTCTTTAGATAGATGGAAAAGCACATACCAGGACCACTTTTCTCACATCCCCAGAGGGAGAGGAAGAGTTAAAAAAAAAAAACACAAAGAAAGAAGAGACAGAAAGGCTTTTTTGGTATTATCTTTTCTGTCGGTATGGAATCTTCTGAATTTATGCCTAACAACATCAGAAAAATGGGAAGATAAAGCTGACAAGCTGACGTAGAGGTCTGCTCAGAAAAAAAAATAGCAACAAGTGGATTAAGATGATAGTTGAGCAAAAATGGGTGGTCAAACTATCCACGGATAATAATCTGCTGAATTGTACTAAATTATTTTATTGATATTCTTTTACCTTAAAAAGCCCTTGAGATTTTACTTTTTTTTCCCCCTCCCTTTTGCTTACTATTGAAGACAGGCTAAGTTTCTCATAAGACAGGAGCATTTCTCTTTGACTCTCAGAATCTCAGCTAGCTAATTCACATCAGGGTCTGCCTACACAATGAAATTCATGCATATGCACAGCAAGCCCAAAGCGTCAGAGGGTACCATTTCTATTATCCATTTGCTGTGCAACAGATCTGTGCACTGTGGTCAGCCATGTTGCCAAATATGCATAAATTCCCTAAACAAAGAGCAAAATCTCTGTCAATAAACTTCCTAGAAGGACAGGGAAGAACTGGTAAATATAAAACCTAACTCAACAAATCACTCCAATAGCTAAACTTACTAGAATTAAAAGTAACACTTGCACAGTCGCCATTCTGGCCCCATAATGCTTGTGTTTGTCCTTATTCTTCTAATCTTAATCCTTATTTGCAACAATACTGATGTTCTACAAAAGCTAATTTTTATTTATAATACTCTTTTTCCTCTCTGATCAAATCCAAAGATTGTCAACAGTGAGGCTCACACTGGAGGAAAAATATGGTCCCTTCATAGTTAGGAAAGAATTTAGCATTTTTTATATACTGTTAAGTATAAATTTTACAGCTTGAAAAATTTCCAGTTTAAATTAATTCATAGTTGATTTTAATTATTAGACTGCTTTTGTCATAGATACATTAAGCCCAGCAAGATAGATACTGGAAAAAAACTCAAAGCAGTTTAAAACAAAACCTTGTTATTTTCACTAGCATCTATAAATGATTCTGTTTTTAAAAGATAAAGTATTGTTTGTGCTGTTGCTTGAGGTTAAGAAAATCCAACAGACTAAAAGTGTGAAATTTTCTTGGCTGCTAATTCACACACATAAAGAAACTAGATCATTTTAAAGATGAAAATTTAATATAAAAGAGAGACATCCATGATGAAATATCTGTGCCAGGATATGAAAGTGAAACAAATTGTCAATAAGACTGCCAAAAGAAGTTTTATTAAGGACTGTAATGTTGTTTCACATTATTTAGTCTAGCGTGATAGAATTTCTCTTTTATGTAGACAGCATTATATTCCCCATTAAGACTTTAAAAAAAACCCCCTCAGCTTGATTCCACAAAATAACTTGGTAGCCAAAAAGCCAAATTTAACTTGTCCTGTAACTGGATAAATTAAGTGGCAGTAAGGCTCCCGTTTTCTTTGGGTTTTTTTTTCCTATCAATGTACATAAGCATCCTTCTAGCCCCTTCCTTCCTTTTTCTTCCTTCCTTTCTTAATTACTTTAATGCAGGTTCCATAAATGGTACCTACAGAATAACAAATAATCTACTCCTTCTCCTTCAAGCCTCCACAAAGCATCTCTTCCCATGGTTTATTTCAGGTTTGCAGGCATGACTGCAGGAATACTAAGCCAGCCTGAGTGAAAACATGAAATATTGTGAAAGAGCAAAAAAAATTAGAAATTAGTTACTTGGAAAGAACAGTGAATCAAACAAGAAAAATATCAAAGGATCAAATCTTAAAGAAATTAAAACATGCTATAAAAGGTAAAGTAGCAACAATAAATATCTATTTCATGGAAACACCAAGAGAATTGTGGTTCAGCTTTTAGGGTTTTGTTTAAATTTCAACTTCATTCTGCATCATACAGAATTCCCTAATATTCCTAAAATTCGCTAAGTATTTTTTCAATTATTTCAGATTGTTAGGAAAAACTGAAAAATCAGATACTTTAGGCCTCAGCTTTTGCTCTGCTCATTTGCTCCATCTTCTTCCAACCGGGGCCCTTGCTGGTATCCCAGCTGGGCACCCCTGGTAGCCCACATACCCAAACACAACATTTATCCTAATTTAGCTGCCTAATTTCATCTGCAAAGTCACAACTCTGCAAAACAATAAATTCACCACTCTTAGTTTCAAAGCTGAACATGTTTCCAAATACTTTGCTTTAAAAGACCAACCACAAATAAGCTTTGAAGTCCCAAAATTGCAATGTAGTAGGCTGTGGTTGCATGGGGAAAGGAAAAATTAATCTATTGAGAGATTATATAAATGGAAACACAGCTTTTTTGCCCCAATGTGGAACACAAAGAGCATTTAATAATTTGCTTGGGATAGCCTCTATTTGCACAAAAGCATGATTTTTTAAAATTTATTTAAAAGTCCTGAGAGCAGACAGTGCTACTTTTTTCCACAGGTGTTCTTCCCTCTGTTGTTTATGTTCTAGCTCGATTTTTATTTATATTGCAGTCTTTATAGGTGTCTGAATCTTTTGGTATCTGAACAGCTTCAGTAACAAAGTAAACTGTGGTATCTAATTGGACCAGTGTCCAGTCTGCTGATCATACATAGCACCTCCTTATGACAGCAGTCATACTAAAAACTTAACATGAAAGTGACCACGGGCAAAACTTAGACCTCTATTGCCAAGGACAGGTTTGCCCCATGTCAGAAAAATTAGTTATCTTACCTGTATGCTAGCTTAGATGACTGTACTACCTCTCCACTCACATTTCTAAAGCTTCCATTTAAGCACAATGCTGACCAAGAGCTCTGTGGTGGTAGTGTCATGTCAAAATTTAACAGGTTCCTAAAATTTGTTTTGAATCTGCTGCCTCATGTATTCTCCTTGTTCCTTCATTATGAGAGGGCAAATGAAACTAACTGAGCAACGACTCCAGAAATAAAATCCTCTCATAGTCTTTCTTACTAAGTTAGCTTTAATCTAAGGGCCTGTTTTCTCTCTAGTCTCTCTAGGTCTTTGATCATATTTTTAATAGCTCCGCACTATTTCTGTTTCTGCTGTGTGTC
The DNA here is from genome assembly GCF_000710305.1 of Buceros rhinoceros silvestris. Lineage (NCBI taxonomy): Eukaryota > Metazoa > Chordata > Aves > Bucerotiformes > Bucerotidae > Buceros > Buceros rhinoceros. The sequence continues at coordinate 28,862 of NW_010399656.1, forward strand.
ATTTATCAAGGTGGCCAGAGATATCAGGGCTATTAATGCAAATACATTGTGAGACCTCACCCACAAAATGATTTAACTTTTACAGACTATTCTCTTTAGTATTCTTCACAAATCTCAACGTTTTGCTTTTGTAACTACTGCCTCTGCATACCTTTTCTGAATTCTTCATAATGTGATTGCTTCTCAGTAGAACGTATAGACAATATTCATTCTAACATAAATTACCTTGTTTTACAACTGGAAGATAGGAGAAGCAAATTAGAGCATGACAAAAGTCTTGTGACGCAAGTAAAAACCTCCACCATTTGTACTTCGAAGTAAATGGTTTTATGATGTCAGTATACTTCTAGAAAATGAAAGGAAAGTTTTCCAGAAGTCTCCAATTTCTAAGATACAGGGCTGAAGTCACACCTGAAATGTTGGTTCTCTATGGAAGATAATTTTATGGATAGAAGGGTCAAAAGTACATGAGTCTCCAGCTTTTGCTATAATATTGAGTAAGTGGACAGCAAGCCTGCACATTGTACTGTGTAACATGCAAGCTTGTTTTATGGTATCTAAGAGCAAATCTAATTTTATGCTATCTAGGATTTAAATCTAATCCAAACAATCTTGGCTGTGCATTCGTACCTTCTATAGATTCCAGTATCATCCTTCGACATGAAAAATCAATCATTCATATTCTCAGGATATCTGTTTCCTGTCATCATAGAATCATTTTGGTTGAAAGAGACGTTTAAGATCGAGTTCAGCCGTAACCCAGCACTGCCAAGCCACCATTACACCATGTCCCTCAGCACTACATCTCCAAGTTCTTTACCTGGAGAGATGGTGACTCCACCGCCTCCGTGGGTGACCTGTTTCCGTGCTTTATGACCCCCTCTGTAAAGAATTTTTTCCTAATATCCAATGTAAACATCCACTGGTACAACTTGAGGCCATTTCCTCTCATCCTGTCACTTGTTTCTTGGGAGAGGACACACACATTGCTACAACCTCCTTTCAAGATTAAACAACCCCTTAGCTGCTTCTCATAGGACTTGTTCTCTAGACCGTCACCAACTTTGTTGTCCTTCTTGGACATGCTCCAGCACCTCAATGTCCTTCTTGTAGTGAAGGACCCAAAACTCAAAATGGGATTCGAGGTGTGGCCTCACCAGTGCTGAGTACAGGGGGACAATTACTTCCCTACTCCTGCTGGCCACACTATTGCTGATACAAGCCACAATACTGTTGGTCACCTTAGGCACCTGGGCACACTGCTGGGCTCATATTGAGTCAGCTGTCAACCAGCACCCCCAGATCCTTTTCCATCAGGCAGCTTTTAGTCATTATGTTTATTGCTCTACTCCCCAGCTTAATTCTCTCAGATAATCCTTCCTCTTATTGCCTCTTCTTTGTATCCAGGAAGGCCCAAGAGCAAAAGCTCAGAACGTGACTAGGGGTGAATTTAGCAATCAAAACTCCAAACTAACTTTAATAAGTACGCAAATCATGGTACTGCAAGTGGTGAAGGCAAAGTCAAGAGGAATTCATTCTTCAAGCCATGCAAGTGTTTTCACAAATACTTATGTGCCCACAACCTCAGCTGATCAAGAAGTAAAGTAATTCCTGAATTACAATTAAGTTAACTATTTTAAGTTTTTACGTATATTAAATTCTCTGACAAGAAAAAAAATACCTAGGTATATTCCTCTGTGAAACATCAATCCTAGAGGCATTCCTTCTAAGATTCAAATAGTTGTATTTTACAACAGTTTTTACTGTAGTCTCTGCATTAAAATAGCCTACAGTTAAGGAAGAAAGAATAATAATTAGAAAGCAGAATAGATAAATTATGGCACCATTCATAGCCATGCTTGAAAATGTAAAGAAATAAAACATCTTAAACCATGGTGAAAAAAAATTGTTGATTACTGTATATTCTCCAAGATGTTAGCTTTGGATGACTTGACCCATAGAAGCTATGAACTGGTTTAATGCTCAGTTACTCTGTTTCTTTAGTTAGTGGAGAAGAGCTGTCCTGAAGAGAGGACAGAATTAAGGTTTCTTTTCTTCTGTTTTGTGTGGTTGGTTTTTTAGTGCTTTAAGGAACAGGCTAGGAATTGCAAGTCTGTACCTATTGGTAAATTACCATTATAACTGCAACTTCAGATAACCGTCAGTCTATAAAATTAAAATATATCCTGAATTTTGTGTTCTTTTGCAATCATATAAAGAACCAACATCGTACTACTATAAAATGCTTATATAAGTTTTACCTACAAAGTTTACCTGCCTTTGGATGTTCAAATATATCACTGAAGGACTGTATTTGAAAGAAGTCCCCCTCATAAGAATTGAACCAGACCACACCAGAGTCACGGCTACAATAAATGCAAGTTTCCTCAAGCACAAACTCTTCTATTTCTCACCCAGAAGTTTTGTCTGAACAGAATTTAAGCATTTGTCAGAGATTTCCAGACACAGAATCTATGGTGCCCTGCAGTGTGCAATAAACACAAGGCATCCCTGAAACCACTGTACAGACACTGCCTGAATCAAGGCAGTGGATCGCACAGATACAAGAAGCTTTAAATCCAGCCTTAACTGTATTGTGACTTTAAGAATTTATTATTATTAATACTACTACTAATACAGAAGTTGCAGAAGGGTATCAGGAAAAGTGCTTGTATGGTATAAGTGTTCTAATATTTAGGTTAAACCATGAAATGGCAAAAAAGATTTTTTTTTTTAGGCAATAAGGATCTTATACAGAATACGCAGGAGTCTGTGGAAGATGTCGTACTATATATTACCATTCTCTTGTAGCAAACAACAGCATTTTATAAAGTGAACTTACTTCTGACAACCTGCACACATGAAAAGTGTTTTAGTGTTTGATTTTCAGTGGAAGAGGAATATAAAAATACTACCAAACACAAAAAACTCCTTATAAAACAGATCATGTAACAAAGACAAACATTTAGCAACTACTGGCATGCCTTTACTGTTGTAAGTACACCATTTGATTTACAAAAAGCAGTAGTACATTTTACTCTAAAGTATCAATACATGCATATACTTCACTCTGTGATGACAAACACCTCCAGCTGCTTCAATTAATATATTATTCACCACTGGAAACCTTAACTGTATTGTTTTACACAAATGGAAATTGGTAGAATGATTTCTGTTCCCTGAACACTACTCCTACTCAATTTCACACACTTAACAGCTTTCTCACCACTGGTACATAAGCAGAACAACAGATTTATTCTGAGCCTATAAACACAATGTACGAATCAAGGCATAAAATGCAATGCATTAGAATTGATACTACCTCCTAATAAAAGCACCAGATTGACATGAAAATTTTAAAATCTGTAAAACAACCCCTCACATACAAACATCCTGAAGTTTTATTCTGTTCCATTACCCAGTGTTCAGAGTATTTCAGCAACACTGAAAGACAAAAATAGAACCACACCAGTCACCAAATACCAAATGAAACACTAATTGATTATGAATGTTGGCATCAGCTACTTTACAACTGATAATGTATTCTAATAAAGTATACTGGAAACTGAAACTGACAGCCAATTTTTAAAACACTATAAAAGTGAATGGCCAGCTTTACTTTAGATGAATATTTGTAAGAAGCAGTGTTTCTGAATTAATTGCATTTTTTTTTCCTGATACAGGAATATTCAAATATTTTGCTCTTATTATTTTTTATTCCTCAATTTTTACATAATAGTCCAGAATGAATTTTATTGCTATGGACTACAATCACAACTTTATAGTTAAGAACAGAGAATGCACTTCAATGTTTTAATCATTCATAAGCATCAATTTCATTCTTCTTAATTTTGTTAACAAAAAGGCAACCTTTTAAGTAGTAGATTATCAGGAACACTGTGAGAAAAAAAGACCATTTTAAAACAACAACAAAATAAAAGCTCACAAACCATTTTTTATTAACAGGACAGCACTTTAACATCTCCCAGGATTAGTCAAAATTGTACACTCTAGCAGCAATGCTTTCCTAGATCAGACATCACATTCCCTAATTCTTTCCTGTGTTCTAATTTTTGAACAGAAGTGTCCTAAGTTACTGCCTTTTAGGAGGTGATGCAGCTGATGTGCCTTCAACCACTGCCAGCAACACAGTAAGAAATAGAGCAAAGTGGGATCCAACTTCCTGCAAAAAAAATCCTAATCCTAATTTATAATCTCATGGCAGAAGCAGAAAGTAGGACACTCACGATCACTGAAAAACTCATCACGCCTACTGATTGCCCAGTGTATCCTCTTGCTCCTACAGGCTACTGAGAATCTGAACAAGATTACTGGAGCAGGTAAATCATGACTAGGCCTAGGATTTACTTAATTAACTGAAGTCCATCTGCATTAGTCTAGAGTAGGACTCCATATTTTCCTTAAAAATAGGTTATCATGGATTTTGAATGGGAAAACCATAGTGGAGAATATCTGTTCTGCTAACAGACAGAATAGGGAAGTTCTTTTAGATCTCCCTTACTTTGAGCTTGCTTTGACCTCCTACAAAACGTATATTAGTTACCAAGAAAAATAACCCCCAACATTAAAACCTAAAAATGTTCTATTTTAAATTTCTGCAGACACAGGCTGGGGGCAGGGAGAGAGGGGGATTTTTTTTTTTTTTTTTTTTTTTTTTTTTTTTTAATACAACAATTTTTTGGGGTTTTTTTTTTTTTTTTTTTTTTTTTTTTTTTTTGGGGGGGGGGGGAGAGGGGTTTTTTTTTTTTTTTTTTTTTTTTTTTTTTTGCTTAAGGACAGCAATCTTTGAGGTTTGGCTGCAAAAAGTATAAATATTGTACAGCTGTATTACAACCTTCACAATAGTAAGGCTGATATGGACAATGCTGGTACTGCAATATACATTCTTGTACTCTACATATGTATCGTTTAGTGTTAGCAGAAGTTATTTAGAAAGAGAATGAATTTCAGTAGAGGATACTCTTTTTCTCTAGCTGTGTATCCATAACTTCCACTAAAATGAATGGAAGAAACGCATGCAGACCAAGGAAAGAATAGGGCCTCACAACATATGCAAAACGTATGATGCAGTGTTAGTCACCTTTTCTCCTACGCAATCCAATGAAACAGCTAGTAAAAAAGAACCTTTACTTTTTTCCTTTAAGAAATTAAATTGCATATTGTATAAAAATCTCCAAAATATTCACATTTTCACCTCTCTTTTAAGCACATAAAAGTCCAAATTATTTTCTCAACAAGTTCAATTAAGCTATGGCTAAGCCAATTTCCTTTTCAGTACTTTCTAGAGTGTAAGTATGATCACAATGGCACAGTTACACAATAATTGGACTAATCAACGCTATATATTGTTAGTATTGTGAATGAAGTAGTGTTGCTCATTAGTCTATTACAAAAGAATTACTGTAAATTCAGCCTACGTGCAGCATCACTTCCTGTGCAAACATATGCAAGATAATGCCACAAGGCTGAAACACTGCCAAGCTGGCAGACTGGCAGCACAAATTATGCAAAGAACCAGAAAGCCTTCAGTAGATTCAATAGAGCTTGGAGCATAAGAATGATTAAGTGTTTCTCTGCACAACTACAAATCACAGTAATGAATCAGATTAAAATTTCCAATAAGGGACTTAACTGCACCAGCTGGCCTTCTTCAGCAGCATTACAATGCAAAATGATGACAATCTAAATAGTGGAGTTTGCAACTTTCACACAATCCGCCCAAAGCAAATCCTTTGTTTTGTTTCAGTTTTCTGGAAGTCTTTATTTGAAATCGTAACAAAATGCTCCAGCATTTAAAGATATAGAAAAGCAACAAATGTGTACTGTTCTGTATCCTTTCCTTCTTTTCTTCTTTTCTAATCAAATAAGAGCAAGCCTTTATCATAATCAAATTGGTTTGATTAAAGAGCGCATATTCCATACCAGACTCTTTCAAAACTCCTCAAACTATTTAATACAGCTACAGATTTGCAATTACAGCTTTTGTTTCAGGGTTTGTTGTTGTTGCTGCTTTGATTTTGTTTTGATTTTGTTTTTAAAATCAAGATCTTATCAGTAACAAGTCTAAATTAAAACCCCTCTTTCTTTTATTGTAAAATGAGAGTGATTGAGACCTCAAATTCCAAAGCATGATGTTTTGGAAATCTGGGATACTTGTGTCCATACAATAAGAACAGAAACAATGCATACACATTTGTACATATTTATTTATGTATGTATGTGCATTTTTCTTACCAAACGGGACTCCTGCGTACTTGTTCTTGGTCACTTCTTATGCCTGGGGAAATAATGAGCCACGCAGTACCACAGCATGGGAACAGATGTCGGTTTGCTTTTGCCACGGAATCTCTCACATTATTCCTAACAGAAAAAGCTTAACCTATCTTACGCTGCAGGGCCCAACACTCATCACTACAAATCTGACATGGAACGCTTTCCTCGTGATTAATACTGAAGTGAACACACTTAGGGAAAACTGATAATTCAGCTTGTATAAAAAAGTATTCAGAATAGTTTTCCACATTCTTCAAAAACACTGTAAGAGGGCAGGAGTCCAAGGCAAGATAATGGACTAGATGACCAATGATTTGAACCAAATCAGCCTTGGAAATGTCATTGAACTCAAAAAGCCTAAAGGAAGTTGTAATATGATTTAGTGCTAGCACAAAATCTATCAAACTACTTGATTACCCTACCTTAGTAAATCAGATAAAGTGATAGAACATTTTTACCACTATCAGCTTCTGCGACTCTGTAATACAGCGATGCTCTTTAACATCCTTTAATAGTGAAATCATAGTAACTTGAAGACTGCACCTGTAGGCAGTAATATTAGCAAATTTTTGTAATTGCTTAAATTCAGGTCCTACTCCACACAACTTAGGGACAGGGAACAATTCTCACTGAACTTCATTTCACAGAACTCTTAAGAAACAGCAAAGGAAACATAGTACCCACCACTCTTTC